>NW_028278005.1:0-300000 GCF_059751315.1 Micrasema longulum
CGGGAGTGGACTTATCTTCAACAAAATAAGGATGCACAGTTCTTTTGTTAGTTCACTCGAAAATAAAAACAATTGCACATTATTTTTAATTTTTTGATTTTGATCCTGAATTTTCGCAACCATTGAAATGTTGCTGGTAATCTACGAAATTGCTCTGAAAAAATAATAAAAATTAACCATTTTAAATGACATCGAAAGTTCTTCTAAATCAACCAATCAGTGTTGTGATCGATTTTTAGTTTTCGTGAAGAGAACAAGTGACGTCAGACGTGGAGTACTTAAAATAATATAGAACTTAAAAAAATTGTAGCGATGAAAATATGACAAATCAAAATAATATTTAAAAAGTATTTTCATTTATATATTAAAAGTACCGGATAATTAATTACCTTAGACAGCCTCAACAAAGACTGTTCTACATTCCAATATACAAGACAAACCTGTCAATGATTATGCCTATTGGAAGGGTTATCTCTATGTTGAACAATATTACTTTAGATATTGACCTTTTTTACGTCTCTCAGAGAGTTTTGTTAAACATAATTTAGTCACTTTTTTAGTAAATAATTCTCAAAATATTGTATTTACTTAGGTGTTATTTTTATATATACTTAATTTTTTAATTTTATATTTCTTAATGTATGAATTTTAATCTCTATTTTATTATGTATATATTTATATATATATAAATATATATGAATGAAGAAATTGAAATAAAAATTAGCTGGTTTAAGTGGTTTCTGGTTTCTTTGCACACTGTCTAACATTCACCATTCTACCTATTTTTAAATATCCACATTTTCTCAACTCTTCAATCTGTTGACTTTTGTGAAGAAAAGGAGATAAAACCTTTATCATGTCGGTGCGATTCATCCGGCTGAACCAATTCACCTACGTGGCAACGCCTAGAAACTTTTACTTTACAAAAGTAAACAGATGGAATAGTTGAGGAAATGTGGTTGTTAAAACCAAAACAAAATAATGAATGTTACACACTGCGTAAAATAGGCATTTAAACCATCCAATGCCAGATCGTAAGCCTTCTTCAAATGTTTTCCCTTTCTGTTGCAATAAATTAATAAAGCACTGAATTAAGTATAATAATGCTGCCCTTTGCACCATCGAGTAGGGATATGGGTAAGATAATGATGATTATATAATTATCATGCTTTTTTAGCGATAGAAATACCGACATTATATTAGCGTGTTTTATTCTAAAAGCGTAAGTAAAGATGATTACTTTTCAGAACCTTAAAGCTTCAGTCTCAATCCCAATTACCTGAAATAACCTCCGTTTTTTTTGTGCGAGACAGTACAAGAGACGCTGGCAACATTTAGTTATAAAAATATGGCTCGTATAGCTCCTACAAAGTTGCAAAGGAACTTGACTCGGGTGTGACTCGGGGAGGTTAAGCAGAGTTTGAAATGGGGTAGAGCTAGGCACAGATTTCTGGAGTAGAGGTAGAAGTTGAAGTTTGTTTCGGGCGTGAAGTTACGGATGAAATGAAGGGATACCTACATCACTAGAATCCTTCAACACACAAAGAGTTGCGCAGTTCTGAAACGTATTTATTCCTCTTCTGTCTGTAATTTGCGTAGCTTTACTTAAAAGGAAGTAATTATGTTGATGATCTGAACACTTCTCGCAGTAATAAAACTTTTGGGCTATTAAAACCAAAACAACTCGGAGATAATTTTAACGGATTTTCCATTCGTAAATATGTACGTTTAATTTAAATTTAAATTATTGAAATAAAAGAAAGGGGCGCTGCGTTGGTTTAGACTTGTAGAGCGAATGGACAGCGAAATAACGGCTAAAAGGATCTACGATGCAAATGTTGATGGATGCAGAAAACGAGGAAGACCGAGAAAGACATGGCACGATCAAGTCCATCAAATACTTGAAGATGGACATGTCAAAAGTAGGAATAATCGGCGTGCGTGCATGAGATGATGTATGAATGTAGAGGAAGCGAGGTCTGTATGCCAAGATAGAGTGTTATGGCATTCTATCATCTCTGCTTACGGGGAACATGGTTTGTTTGAAGATTATGACAATTTTTTTGACCAGAAAAAACACGTTCTTTATATTTTCCCAGACATAAATTTTAGGTCCATTTTCAACCAGTTGCAAATAACTGACAAGTAGAAAATTGGAAACAATCCACTTTATTATTAT
The DNA here is from genome assembly GCF_059751315.1 of Micrasema longulum. Classification (NCBI taxonomy): domain Eukaryota; kingdom Metazoa; phylum Arthropoda; class Insecta; order Trichoptera; family Brachycentridae; genus Micrasema; species Micrasema longulum. The sequence goes on from NW_028278005.1 coordinate 2,180, forward strand.
TATTTGTTTTATTCATGACGTATTTTATAATATTCAATAAAGTACTCAATATTATTTGGCATGTTAATAATTACTCCTATTTCTTACTTCAGTGGAGAGTGAGTTTATAGAAACCATATCTCAATTATAAACTGCCAGTTTAGCTTTGATTGACATATTTTTATTAGCATTTTTTTTAGAGTTTTAGTCTCAACCTTTATGTATGAAAGTGAAACGTGGAACTGCCAGAGAAAGGATGAAAGCCGAGTGAACGCGGTTGAAATGCGACCTCTTAGACGAATGTGTGGAAAATCAATGTTTGACAGGGTTATGAATGATGAAATCAGGCGAAAGTGTAAATCTGAGTTAAGTATAATTGATAAGATTATGAAAGGGTCTCTGAGATGATTTGGTCACGTAGAATGAATGAACGACGAAAGAGTAGTGAAACAAGTATTTATAGCGAAAATGAACGGTAAAGTAAGACGTGGATGACCAAGGAAGACGCGGCATGATCAGATAAACAAAATCTTAATTCTGGTCATGTCAAAAGTCGACAAAATCGTAGGGTATGTATGAATAGATGTATTAATGTGGAAGAAGCTAGGAATATATGCCAGGATAGACGTGTGGGGCGGTCAATTCTCTATGCCTACCCCTACGGGGAAATGGCGTGAAGGTAGTAGTAGTATATCTCAATTATCATTTCAATTATGTTTATAAATATATATTTTCTTTTTATATTGATTTCACTGATACTATTATTTCGTTTTATTTTCTATACTACGGATTTCACTATAATACTTTTATTTTGTTGATAATGATACTGTTATTTTGTATATTTGATTATGTATGAATCTAAATTTGAGTTATTTTTATGTTTATATTTAGGTCTGATTATCTTTTTTTAATTGTTTTATTTTTAATTTTATTCTTTATAATTTGTGCCTTGTTTTTCTGGATTGTTATGCATCACGTCATTTTTTTTCAATCTAATTAATTTTACTTTGTATTTTGTATTGTTAATTTTAATGACTTGACACGGGAACAGCCTAAAAAGCCTTTATAAATTTGAGTATATTTACACGAGTAAAATTTTGAATGAATAAATAAATAGTGTGGGATTCGAACTTTGGACCTTTGATTTGTGTATCCGCGGCACTAGCCACGGGAAAGTAATCTTGTACAATTCACATAAATGTTTATTGTTACGAAATGTTATTCTTTTAGTTATTATGATCCAAAATATCAAAATGTGTCTAAGAAAAGTCAATCGCATATTATGGATCTTGAGTCTTTAAAGGCTGTGCTACAAAATTCCTTAACACGTGGTGATGTAACATCTTGTTGATTCAAGCAAAATACAGAATATTTTGAAGTTCAGACATTAACTTAGAGAAACTAACTCCTTTTCCATAATAATTTAAAAAAATGATATCATTTAGGCATATTTTAGCAATATGAATTAAAAATCATGAATACGCTAGTGCACTTCTGTTTACTGCCAATAACCGATTGAATAAACGAATTTCTTCTTTTGTTTGTCTCTTTCAAATAAACACCGGTCACAGAACAGCGTTTCTGTCTACTTTGTATTAAGTTCTATTCTTAAGCTCTTCATTTTACAGTAAGACAGATTTATTGTTGTACTGGCATCACTTTCATTTGTATTGTCATTATTCACAAAGTGAGGTAATTTAAAAAATATAAATATATATTTTTATAAAGTTTATTTTTCTTATCCGATGCAAAAATTTTCATTAAAAGATCACAAAAAATAAAATCACATCATTTAAATAAATAAGTCAGATCCATATATCAAGTCTTCCGAAATAGAATCATGTTACACCCCAGAGACGGCGATATCCAGTTTAAGACCACAAAAGTTAAAAATAACTTGATTTTCGACTTTTTTTTTCGATTAATAAAATCTAAATGAGCTAAATGATTGTTCACTTGATTTTTTATCGTTTCTTCAAAAAAAGTCTTTGTGTTAAAAGTATTTTTTCCATTAATGTAAAGAATGCTGTATGAACAGACGCCTAACAAATTCGGCATATTTTCTCTTCGGCTTTGGCGTGGAGTTATTTTTTTGTCTCATTTTTATGAAAATGATTAAAAATTCAAATTGCCGTAAATATTTCAAAAACGGATTCCGCACGACTTTTCAGAGTAAATTGTTATAAGTTTGAAATAATTAATTTGACGCAATGTTAATGTACAAATATAGTATTTCCTAACACCTCGTAACTTTCGCAAAATATGGAACCTCTGGAAAAAATGTTTTAAAATGTTCATTTCAATTTAACCCGAAAGTTTTTACCACGCATCAAATCCCAAATGTCGTTTGCAACTTTCAAACGACAACTTTTTTACGCCAGTTGGAAATAAAAGGAAAGTTTCAACAAAAATACAAACCTACGTTAAAATATTTGTTTTGAGTTCTGTTCTACAATAGGGGTGACGTTCTCTTTTAAAGCAGTTACTGCAAAGTTTATGCCTGAACAGGGATAGTTAACCGATAGCATGGGCGAACCGTGAATAGAAGCGTTTATGCGCAGCTTACCATTATATTTGACTAAGCATTATAACATTTTACTGTAACTTTATTTAAAGAAAAACAAATTAATAATTATTTTAAATCATTTATACCGTTTGTATTTTTATCCTAATATTAATATTATCATTGATAAAACGCGCCCAGTGCCTGCGGTGAGCCAAGAAACTAGCTGATTATTCCAGCTTATTTTTTCATACAAATAAGTATACTATATTTTGAATGTCTTAACCCCAGTGCAGATTTTTACTCCTAGATTAAACTTGCAGATTCTTGGTTTGGAAAACAGTATTTCAAACATTATTTCTTAAGGGTTATTTTTCTTTGAGATGGTACTTTTGACATAAGACCATAATTACTTTCATGCGTCATATTGCAGGACATATAGCGCTCCACGCGGCCGTTTTTACCACTATTCATTACTAGAACAATGCGGCCAGTTGACATTTCAATTGAATATCTAATATTGACTGAACTCATAGTAGTACATGTATATTTTTTTTTCATGAACTATATATTAAAGTAATGGATAATGTATCTACATAATATAATATAACACGAAGTTACGTCGTTTGAGTTGATTTCACAGATGAAATTTGTTGTATCACACAAAACCACAGAAAAATATCAATTTATAGTTTATATTACTGACATTATATTAAGTATCTTCTATGCAGGTACACATATATGATATTTTTTTACAGCTTACCTGTAAATAAAATCATTATTCACCACTGATTGAAAGTCTTTACACATGAATTGAAAGGCGAAACAAACATTGCCAGAAAAGGCATTTGAAATATTTATATGAGAAACTTGATAAAGTCATATTTTATCTAATAACTGTTATTTATTGAAGTGTTTCATTTAAATTGTTTGAGACCTGTGTTGGTAAAATAATGCTCAAGTTTCACTAGTAACTAGTTTATTTATTTATTTATTATTACTTTTACAATGTTTGTATACTTTTTTTTCTACATAATAACGGGGGTGTCCCGTGCCGAGGAAAAATTTTTACAAAAAGTTAAACATGCCTTAAATAAGTTATTTAACAAAGTCAACAAACTAATTTTAAAAAAAACGTAGTTAATCAATTAAACCCAAATTTCATAAACACAATGAGCAATATAAACTAAAATAATCATAAAAGAACAACTCGGAAAACCTACCAATACTGTGGTAACCATACTTCGACATCATATTATGGTAAAAATGCGGTCATCAATAGACTTCAAACTCTAGGCAATGAGTACCGGGACGTTGGTGACTCATTGCACATGAAATTAAGTGCATATAAAACGGCTCCTCTCCCGTATTTCATTGGTTCTAGATTCTAGATAACTATTTGTTACTCTTGTTAAAAATTGTTTAAACTTCTTTATTAATGTTTTTTTTTTTTCGTAATATATTTATTTAATACATAAATATATACTTCTTACCTAAGTATTTGTTTTAAATAATAATACATATATTTTTTTTATCGTTTAATGTTTCTCAAAATCGTTTTCTTCGATTCAACGCATTTTTAATACCAAATTATAATTTTTTATCGATAATTCTAGAACTGGTAATATATATATTTTTTTTATATAGATGTAAAAAGCACTAAGTGTCGTTAATTTCAATAAAATAAAATAATAAAAAATAACTAATTTATACAGCCCTGTAGACCAGATTTCATATACAGTACACAAATTTTACCCAGTTGCTTGATCCACTCATCGATCCGTGCGCAACTTACCTCCACCATCCATTTCTTAACATCAATTTTATATTGTGAGTATTTACTTATTGTCCTTATGGATAATGAAAGTATATTGTACTTTTTAACCGAGTAGTAGGCCAATCCTCTTTAACCGAAGGTTGTTTTAATTGTTTTTGCATCATCAGAGTGGAGTATCTAGTAACTCTTGTATTTGTGAAATAAGTTATAGAAGGCAGAAAATATTTTTTGTGTGCGCATAGTAACAGAGCTTTTACATTAAGTTGTTTTATAGATGTTACATTAAGGTTTACGAACATACCGAGGGAGCTAGTTCTGAAAAGGACTCTTAAAATATTTTTTATTAAAGTTTTTTGTGCAATTATTATTTGTATGTGCATTAATGAGAGAACCTTATTATTTAATGTCATTAATTGTATAAATCATCATCATCATTCAAGTCCGCTCTCTAGCTAGAGTAAATGCTATCCACAAAGAGCCTCAATGCGTCTCTGTCGGCCGCCAACTTCTCTAAGTCCTCCCAAGTCAGGTCAGGTCAGGTCCCGAAGTTCTGACATAAACTGTCAGCAGTGGACGTCCAGGACGTCGAGAACCTTATAAAGATGCCTTGTAAAGTAGGCAATCGTGGTTAAGGCTCTCAGGAGGCATCTGCAGTATACGGCCTAGCCAACCATATCGCTTCTGCTTGACGACAGTTGTCACCAAAGTTTGCTGTGTCCGTTTACTTATTTCCTCATTCCTCACAAAGTCAAATCACCGCACCAAATGAGACACCTCTTCTCAAAACTCAGAATTTTGCTGTTTTGGGCCCTAGTGAGGTGCGAAGATAGAAATTCTTGTAAAAAACCGCATTTGCAGTTTGGTAGGAATTGTGGTGTATGTACATAAAATTTTTAATCTGAAATTTTTCAATATTTTTTTTTTGAAACCTTTATGTTGTTTCTCAAAAAATATTAAATAAAAGTAAACGAATGCATGACGGACTAGAAAATCCGCTTTGAGTTAGAGCAATATCTAAAGTAAATATAAAACAAATAATAAACGTAAACTTGTTTAAACTTTTGCTTATTTTAAATATTTATTTATAATAAAAAAAAACGTCATATTGGTCAATTTACATTAAAAAAACTTTGACGAAGTATATTGACTGCTACACATTAAAGGCCACTAAAATCAATAAATCTTCGTTTATCATACAATATACTAAAATACATAATCTAAAAATACAATAGTAAAAAAAACTGATTAAAAATATTGCGGCATTGAGGAGATTTTATTACAAATTTTGTTTAACGGTGTTAGAGTCCTGTAGATGATGTTAATCGGTTTAATATGTAACAGATTTACAACCCTTTTAAGCAGTTTAAGATTTTTTCGTGTAGTGTCATAGCAAGGCATGGCGCGAGGGTCTAATGGTTTTTTGAATCTGAAATTTTTCAATATTTTTTTTTGAAACCTTTATGTTGTTTCTCAAAAAATATTAAATAAAAGTAAATGAATTCATGACGGACTAGAAAATCCGCTTTGAGTAAGAGCAATATCTATAGTAAATATAAAACCAATAATAAACGTAAATTTGTTTAAACTTTTGCTTATTTTAAATATTTATTTATAATAAAAAAAACGTCATATTGGTCAATTTACATTAAAAAAACTTTGGCGAAGTATATTGACTGCTACACATTAAAAGCCACTAAAATCAATAATTTTTTGTATATTATATAATATACTAAAATACATAATCTAAAAATACAATAACAAAAAAAACTGACTTAAAATCTTGCGGCATTGAGGAGATTTTATTACAAATTTTGTTTAACGGTGTTAGAGTCCTGTAGATGATGTAAGTCGGTTTAATATGTAACAGGTTTACAACCCTTTTAAGCAGTTTGAGATTTTTTCGTGTAGTGTCATAGCAAGGCATGGCGCGAGGGCCTAATGGTATTTTTCTGTTGCAAGGAGTCATAAAATGGAAAACCGTAAGTGCTGTCTTTTCCAGGACATGCCCTGGGTTGTATTCTCGGGTAGGAAATAGGATAAAACAAAACACATACATAGGGTGTGATACGCCCTCTGCTGGTAATATAATACGCGAAATATCACAAACATACCGGAGCGTAGTTACTTTATTGATTCAATTGAGAATATTGAACACTTTTTAATGCATAGAGACGTTGTCGCAAAACATGCGCGATCAATTTTAGAAGGAAAATGTTTAAAACAAAAAAAGTGTTTTTGCCTCGAAACGTAAATAAATGAATAACAAAATTGTATTTAATGTTATATAATCTAGCAAGCTCATACCTTTGTTACGTTTACAATTATACCCTAAAATTCTTTTGTAATCTTATTGAAAATATTATTTCAAATCAATTTCATCGTCATCATTCCTTTTGAACACCTAATGGGCACAGAATTGGTTCATCAATCGCAACATATCTTGATCATTTTTGTAGTTCAGGTGGCAGTCCAGAGACTATGGAATAATAATATAACTGGTCGAGTTACCCGATGTAATACTCTGTTCTACTGCGGTCCATCATCGACTAATTACAACAAGAATTCACCAGTAGTACAGATGCATGTATTTGCGAACAAATATGCTTACAGCATCGATGTCTTTAACGTGACTCTTGTTAATTTAAAAAATCGATGTTTATGTTCCATATCAAACAGAACTTAATATTCCGTTAATATTTAACTAAATTTCTTTAATATATTTGTATTTGATTTGTCTACCTAATTTTTTATATTTTTATATCTCATATATATTTTTTTCCTTTTGCAGCTTCTTTTTATGTATATTCATTTTATTTAAAACCAACTTTACTTCAAAATACTATTCTATTGTTAATTGCTTTATGTTGCATTTAAAAAAAAATATGTTGTTTATTCAGTCACCTTTTTTTTACCAACTGTATTTCTAAACACTGTTTTGTCTTTTACTTCTTTATATTGTATTTATTTAATAATTTACGTTGTTTATAATCTTTTTTTTATACCAACTTAACTTTTAAACACTGTTCAATCTTTTGTTGCTTTAAATTGTATTTTTTAAATTTTATGTTGTTTATATACTTATGTTTTATATAACTTTAATGTGTAATTTTAAACAAAATAAAAATAAATATTCTATCGGAAAAGCACCATTTAAAATAAATATTTCATGTCAAACATGCTAGAAATTGAACTCAAAACCTCTTGAATGGTAAGCAAATGTGCTGACCACTTAAAACATCTAAATAAAAAACAACGGCAATCTTATCAAATAATACATCTTTAAATCTTAGTAAAGCAAATGAGTATTGTTTTTCCATTTAATCAATTAATATACGTATAAGCTTTGGTTGATCTACATCAAGTCGACAAAACTGTCGACTTGATGACTTATCCACCAAGTGAAATCTGACATATTACAAACGGTATCACAGCAAAAATAGAGACATTTCTCTTGTCAGCACGAAGGAGAGCACCCTTTTCTCAAAGTCTTGTGCGGCAGAGTATCTAGCGAGATCTCACGTTATTTTTCTTACCGCCTACACATTATGTAATATAATATAAGTAACACGGTGGCAGCACTGTCGTAGAGAGAGAGAAGGGGGTGAGAAATTTCCCGCCACAACGTGTGACGCGGGGAATTTAAAATAGGAATGTTTATATGGCGGGAAGCGATGTTCTAAATTCGAAATTTTGCATTCGGAACTTGTAAGGGGTAGAAAGCGCGCGGAATGCGATTTGTAGTAGGAACCGGCGCGGCTGTACCTACATTTTACATCCCGAGAGATAACATTTTTGTGTATTAACTTTATAAGATATTTTATGCGCTGTCATTAAATTGAAAAATTGCGTATTTTACGGTTCTTCGTGAAACTAAAATACGTAGTAACATATTTTAAAGAACGCTCTGAGTAGTAAAAGCAGAACGATTTGTTAGAATACTTACCTAATTTAATTACTCGAGTATATTTTGTAAATATTCAAATACTTGTTTTTTCATCTCAGTGTTTAGGATGAGAATAAAAGTACAGTAATATGTATGAAAAAAAATAGAACCCTGGATGATATTTTTCCGAGTCGATGGCTGCTTTAAGGTGAAAATCCTGAATAGGGAAATCAAGGGAAGAAAAGTCTGCCTAGTTATTCAGCAGTTGGCGTGTACGGTTACCATTTTTGAGGTCATAGGTTTGATACCTGGCAGGGTAAATGTGAACTCAAAAATTGTTTGAACTGTAATATTTATTTGTTCTGAACTGGGACCTCAAGCGTAAGGCTTATTACAGATGATTGAGATTCAATCGATGGGTTAATTAATGCATTTCGCATACAAAACTGTATTTCACGTCCACCTGGAGACAGAAAATAAAAGTTTTAAAATACCTTTACATTATATAAAATTAATGTTTTATATTAACTTCATCAACACAGCACAAACAATGACTTGCATGCACCAATGTCCCAATTGTGTTGTATTGTAAACTCAAGACATGATCTGGACTTTTTTGGTGTAAGTCTTTATAGGTTTAAAAAAATCACTAAGATAGACCGGATCTCGTCTTGATTTAGTATTTTTTTTTTGTCCTGGCTTTAATTTTATTTCGTTGTCTTTTATTTAATTAGTACCTGTATTTATAACAAGAAATTATATTTACCATCGCCATCGTAAGAATGAACTACATAAGTCCATCAAATAAATGAATAAATAAATAAACTTCTAGAATCGAACTCGAGACTTACTATTAGACCACGAAACAGTCTTATCTAGGCAATATCTAATTTACAAAATGGAAACTTTTTTGTTTTTCTTTGGCACATAAAAAGAATTGTTTCACAACATTTTACGTACTTCAGATTGATCAAAGTAATTAATTATATTTACTTTTTACGACGCGTTTAAAAAGGTAATAACAATATTTAATTTCATTCCTTTGTTTTTTTGTATATTTAACTATTGAATTTTATTACCTTGCCAATTTACGGTGCGAGTAAATCCGTATTAAAAGTAATGATGATTGTAAAAGGGCAGAGTTTTTACGAAAATAAAAAAGTGGTAAAGCTATTCATTATCAGGCAATAAACCTTACACTGCCGCTAAATAAATTGGTGCCCAACAAACAAAATATTTTGCGTGCTCATTGGGTACTATTCTGATGATCGTTATTACTGTGCTTCCATTCGGGGGTGTTAATGCATTAAGTGTTCCAATTTAGTGCGCGACGAGCCATCGGATATAGATCAGGGTAAAATAAAAATTGTTTCTTTGCATTTTACACAAGGTAAACATAAGTTACAAATGAACGAAGTTATTCAGAAAGCAGCCAGCCCACAATTTTGGAAAAATGAGATATTAGTGTCATCGGGTGCAGTAAGATCAATTCCATGTTCTGTTAAAACAGCCAGACCGCTTTTATATGAAGAACTGTAAAAATCACCTTTTGAAAATAGTGCCGATCACAAAAACTGAATTTTTTAATTTGCAGAAAACACCCCAGAACTATAAAAATCTTACGGTTCTTTAAAATTCATTTACACAGTTCAAATACATAACAAGATTCTTGTTTGAAATACCAAAAGAACAAATGTATTCATTGTTAATCATTTGTCAAAGTTAAAAATATTCCAACTGTTGCGTAAATTTGATAATTCACTCTTTTCACAAAGGTGCTATTATATCAGTTTCATTTTTCTATGGCTGGCTGCTTTCTGCATAACTACGTTCAAATACAAAATAGACTATTACATAAACACAAAACAAACCCTAAAAGGCATGGCCTGTGTGTGGGGTAGGCATCTTATTTTAAATATCAGTAAAGGCTACTCGAAGAATACGATAGATATCAAAATATTAAAAATGATGCTTTGATTAGAACACAATTTTGTTGTCAATAAAAATGAAAAAATTACAATAATAGAATATGCATTGAGAAATCAGTAAGAAACGAAAAATGAGTGTCGTTGGCCGAGTTTGAATTTTCAATAAAAGACTTTATTTAAATTATTCAATCTTTGATTAGATATATTAAAATTTTTAGGAAATAAATGTTGGCACATAAAAACGTATTTAAGACATTACTGGCAAAAGATTTCCCGTAGCTTCAAAAGTTCAGCTTCCTGAAATAATTGGTTAGCGGAAAAAGTTAAATTTTTATGAAGTATAATTTGGAAAATTAGTTTTTGTATGGTTTCAAAAGCTTAATTCGAATATTACAGACTCCTTCCCATCTAATTATTCCAAAAAAAGAGAAAACGTCGATAAAAAAAAGAATAGAAGAAGAAGGGTATGATGATGAATATTTTACCTAGTGGTAAAGTGGTTAACGCGTTCACCTACTATGCTTGCGGTTCGATTTCCGATAGTGTCAACATGAAATATAAATTAATGTTTTGATTTACCCAAATTAATCTCCTCCACAATTATAAAGGTCAACATTAAGAGCAGTCGACACTTCCCCGGATCCGTTTTAAAGACACTGTTGCCTCTTTTTACAGAACTGAACAGAGGGAAGAAATGAAGTTTTATGAATGCTTAAACTTAGGCAGATTGGTGAATTTTATTTATTATAATTATTATTAAAAAAAAAAATATTTAAAAAATATAGAATTTACACAATGGTTTAAATAATGTGTCTGTAGAAATAAATTTAGAAAATATGTCTCAATACCAATTTAAGAGGATAATTTTTATTGTAATATAGTAATATCTATGGTAAGTACTTGCTTTAGTTTATAAGTTTTATTTTTGTACAAGTACATGTTAGTGAGGATAAGTCTATATATATATTTATATAACCATATATTTATGTATATACATGTGTGTATGTGTGTGTATGAAGGGTAGAGTGAGGGTGAGGGGGTGTGTATATGTGTTTAAGAGGGTGTGTAAATGTATGTGACAATGTGTAATGCATATAAGTGGACTTATTATATTATTATTATTATTAGATCATCTGGTTTTTAAAAATCTTTGATGATAAACATATTGACTAACCAATCGATGTAAAATTGCCAAGAACACTCTGGCCTAAAACCCAAATTCAAAATGTGTGATTTTTTTAATGTAATAAAAATAAATATATTTATACAAAATCTCATAAACACACACATACTTGTACATTTATGATTACATATTTGTATTTATATGTAATTCACAGGATAATGTTGTTTTACAACTTTAATAGTTGCAAGGAAAAATATTTGTCTTCATCAAAATATAAAAAAATTAAATATTACATATTCTGTAAAGAAAACACTGAAAAGAGCAATTTTTTGTCATGATATTTAGATAATAATCATGTTAGGAAAAAAAAGGATACAAAATAAATAATAAAAACAATTTAAAGTGTTTATTTGAACAATCTTACAAATCACTTTCTTTTTAGAAAATCTTTAAAAATGGTTTTACGATGTTCCACAGCCCATCTGAAAAATCTGAATTTCCAAGACGTTAAAAATGTTATCTTACCAAGGCCCGGGGCGCAGGGGTAGAATTGAACCCACTGGGGTCAGAATAAAGCAGCTGGTAGAATCGAGATAACGCTAATGGCGACTTGTCCCATGGTATAAGCGCCTAGCAATAAAGAAACATTATCTTCAAACTACCGTAATTTGCTAACTCTAATGTCCTTCGTCAGGCGTAACGAATTCGCACCATCTTATTGTGCTAAGCACCTTTGAAATGTTAGCGAAACAAAGTTATTTTTCCTTGGTAGATGATTAAAATAAACTTTTGAAGTATTTTCAATATTAATTATTGATTAAAAAATTCGACTGTAATAATAATTTTACTTAAAAATAACAAATATTAAGATCCGTAAAATATGTAAGGCTGGCGTGAGTATTATCGACAAAAGAAACGAGTTTGGCGTTGGTTTGGACATGTAGATTGAATGGACGGCGAAAGAACGGGTAAAAAAAAATACGATGCTAATGTTGATGATATAACATGACCAAATTCAATTAATACCTGAAATTTTTCAAAGTCAATTACAATTTCATATAAAAAAACACGTGAACAAAAAACCAAACAAAAGAACATAAAATATGTATGAAACAAGGGCAATAAAATAATGGTACACAATGTTTTCAAGAACATGATCAACATGCAAGATTTTGAGATAAGTCACATTACATTACATTACATTCCACACTGTATAAATAGCAAAAAGATCTATAAAAAGCGCCAGATCTATCCCAAAGTATTCCAAGTTGCGCGACAAACTGACTAGTGTACAATTTCTGGATGTTGTATAATAATTAAAGAAATGAGGGGATAAAGGTGTTATTTGACGAAAACAAAAGGCAGAGATATCTGAAGATAAAGTTCTGAACACTAGTTTTATATGGAAGGGCTGTACATAAAATAAATGCAAATTTATTTTTGAAATTTTGGGACATTACACCTTCATCCACTTGTACGAGTATGTCTTTAATTCAAGCTTATTGTAGCGTATTCCAATTTTTTTTTTACAAACTATTAAATTTTTTGAAGATGAAATTAGTATTTTGCTTTAGATGCGAGTCCAAGGACTATTATAGAGTTATGACGTCTTTATTCTTGTGAACTCCTTGGCCTGCATCCTTAAATACTCGCAAGTGGTTACAACTGATAGGTTTCATAAATACTTAATAAATTAATAATGGAATTTCGTATTTTTCGTAAAAAAATATATTTGAGAGTTGACTTCAATTCACTATAAACACTAGGATGTGTGAGTGACTAGGAAGGCAAAACCCTAATGAATGGAGCTAAGTGTCTCGCGCCGCACGCAATTTAAGCACATACAATGTACCTACACATTACTGTGTTAGTAGCCATACACAAACATAAAGTGCATGAACACTCCAATTATTAAATATGTTATGTCAACAATGTCGAGAATCGAACCCGACTCTTGCATGGTAGTCAAATGCGCTGAAGGCGAACAAAATAATATTTGGAGCGCTTTATACGACGTAGTAATAACTGCTTTTGGACGCCATTTATGCTTAATAAAAAATAATTCTTTTGTTGGAAATTGCAAGATTTAATAACCTAATTTAACATAACGCAATAAAATAAACGAAACCAAATTTGCGCGTTTATTTTCCGTACCCGGCAAGCATACATGAGTGTCGATATAAAAGTTTTATTAGGGAGTTTGTGAGGGAAATATTACAGGAACTGATATTAAAATTCATAGCAGTTCTTAAATATCGATTACATCAAGGTATACGGGATAGAAAATTTGTTTTCAGACACTCAGGAACTCATAAGTGTAACATTTACGCTCGATGAATTTCGGCGTTTTACGAACCAGGTGTTTTAGGTTCATGATTGGCGGCCTCCGTGGTGTAGTGGTCAAGACGCTTGACTCACACGCGGAAGGTTCCGGGTTCGATTCCCGGTGAGAACACAAAAAATAAAATGTGATTTTTCTCAAGCCTGGGTGCTCTGTGATGTAATTCACCACTGTAATTAGGCCTCCTGGCCTGTTGTGGTGCAAAAAAAAATTTAAAAAAAAAAAATGATTTCGAAAATTTGCAGTTGTAGGCAGATAGGTAATAAGCAAGTTCAGTGATACGAGAAATTGGATGTAAAAAATGTTTTCCTACACGCGGTTAAAATCTTAATTAGTATTTTATTGTATGCCAAAGTTTCTCGAAAACGTACGAAAAGAATAATAAAAATGAACTTTTTTTGACTAAAATATTTGAGTTTATCAAAATGTTCATAGACAAAACCAGGTCAGAAACCAACTGGTCCAAAAAAAGTTTAAAAATTGTTTTCAGGCGTTGCCTAATATGTGAAATAATTCAGTCAGATGAATCTCTTCACAACAATAAAGGTTTCAGCTTTTTTACTTCACTTGAATCAACAAATGGAAGAATTGAAGAAATATGGATGTTCAAACATAGGCAAAATGGTGAATGTTGCACAGCGTGTAAAGTGGCCACTTAAACCAGTCAATTTTTATTTTTATTTTATTTTTATTTTTGCACCACAACAGGCCAGGAGGCCCAATTACAGCGGTGAATTACATCACAGAACACCCAGGCTTGAGAAAAATCTCATTTAATTTTTGTGTTCTCACCGGGAATCGAACCCGGAACCTTCCGTCTGTGAGTCAAGCGTCTTGACCACTACACCACGGAGGCCGCCAATGAAGGTCATAAGCCCTGTAAATGCCTAGACTTCCATATTCCCTTATTTAAGGTATTCTCCATCCCTGTTGTTGTTTGTAATTATTTTTGACTGCTTCACATTTTTTTTTATTCTATTCGAATAACCATTAGCTACATTTATAAATATTTAAAAATCAAAACAAATTCCAAATAAGCCAATTACAGGTTTTCACAATTGGCACCTTAGTAAGTTAAAATATATTCCCGAAGATAAAATAAACAGTAATATAAATTCAAAAGAGAAAAAAAGCGTAAAACCTTTCAAAAGCGAACGCCACCCTTAATAATGATTATTCGAAAATAAATCTGTGATTAATGATTGATGATTGTGTTATTACATTAAAATAACTGAAGGTTCGCCATAAATTTACTTACATCTTTTTAATTTTTATCTCAAAAATATGTACTTTACTATCGGAAAAATTCTTATTGGTAAACGACGAAAATAATAATTAATTACTTAACAAATTTATTCCTAATACCATGCGAGCGAAGCCACGAGTAAAAGCTAGTACGTTCATAAAGGGTAAACAAAAGAGATCTTCAAACCTTGAACGATTGCTCTTTGAAAAAAAAAACGTTTTTACAGTTTTAAATGGCTCCTTAAAACGTTTTGTCTCGAGACCTTTGCATTGTTTTGAGAACTTTCCTTTTTGTAATAAATAATATATTCAGGATAATACTCCCATTACTACATATTAATGGCCACATAATATTATGGATTATGATACCGTTTTTTGAAATGGCCTAGAAATTCTCCAAAGCAATCTTAACTGCTGATATTTTTCACTTTCAAAGCATGTAATTGTTCCGTTACGGGCTTTTTATAAAAAAATATTATCTGGGCGTTGAAAAGGCCTATTATAATTTAACGCATTTCCCGCGACCCCTGCTACCCGCAGGGTGTAAATAAAATATTTTATCACTCGGTAAATACACTTATCGCTACCCCAGGGGTGGTAAAGTGGGCCACGTGAGCCTACACAGAATAGGCCTCTTCAGACGGTCAGGGGTTATCAAAAGAATGCCACAAAGCCTGTTTATAGACCGAGTACGGGTTTTCTACTTTTAATAATGAGTCGAAAAGTGATAGGTTTTTTCTATTAATCATTATGTATTTTTTTTAGTTTCTAGTGGGATTATTTTGTAAAAATTACCGTTGAATTTATATATCATTGTTGATTTTCAAAAATAAAGCGAGTTTTAACGGTACAATAAATTTAAACGTTTATTTAAGTACTTGATTTTACTGTTTAAATTACGTTAATTTAATTATTGGTAGTTATCCTCAATACAAATATATCTTCCTTGAAATTTCAAATATAATTTCTTAGAAGCCAATCAACATATTCTTATGAAAGCTCTAATAGATTGACATTAATTATGTATAATATATCGATTAAACTTAACCTGAATATTTTTTTTAGTCTCATAATCTCAGAAAGAATTCAATTATAAACTAAATTATTTTTTAAATTTATTTATTGGTTGTAACAAATTTTATGCTACAAACAATTATTATAGTGACGGGTTTAGAAAAAATATATATTTCGTATGTCTAGTTGCCTTTAACTAGTACTTACTAAAAAATAATATAATAAAACTTATTTTAATGTTAAAATATGCATTTAGCTAAAATGTTATCAAACAAAAAGGAAAAAAAAATAATCACACAGCAATACCAAATTATTTGATAAAATTTTTCAGTATTTAATGGCTTTAAACTAACTTTAAAATGTACTTGTTTTTAAACGAAAAAATATTTCATCGATCAATACTCGTAATATCCAAATTTATAAAATAAAATCATAAGAATATCTAACTACTTTAAATAAGTACACGCATAATATACGCAAACATAAGTCTCATGAATTTTTGAATTAACTTAAAAGAGTCCTGGACAGTAAAACAGTCAAACCATTCCGTGAATATAACCTGAATCTACCCTTAAGCCTCAAAGTAGTGCGCTAAACTTTATCGCTTGGCAGTTAATTCTGGGTTTTGATAAGATAAACCTTACTAGCCAACGGACTGGTGATTTCTACCCCCCATCCCCAGCACTATCCACCCTCTAATGCAAGATTTCCACCTACCCCGGAGCTCAGATTTTTTACCCCACACACTCTATGCTTTGAAATAACGTTTTATTAAATTTTGTCAAAAATATTCTAAAAATACAGAAAAGTATTTCATAAAATTTGTGAGAAACACAAAAACACATTTAGATCGAGACGTATTTTTAAATTGTACAGAATTTCAACTTTATTTTATACAGACATGTCAACATCGTGTCAAAAAGAAACAGGAATTTCGCAGTTTTGTTTTTTTTTTTTTTAATCTGCGGTTGAAGCACATAAAATTCTTGTGGAGATTTAAGGTGAATATGCTCTGTCAAAAATCACAGAACGTCATCATCATCTCTGCTCACAACGATGATTAGCTGAGTGTAGTGAATCATGAGCTCCTTTAACCCAACTAAACCAGCACGAAAAGTCGCTATCGACTACAATGAATGCTTTTGACTTTAACTGCTGTATTGAATGAAAAACAGCGGCAAAGTTATTTTGAAGCAGGACAACGCTTGGCGACGTGTTGCAATGCCAGTCAAATTATATTTGGAAACCCTCAAATGGAGAGTCCGATTCCAATTACCGCTTGTCCCGATCGATGACTTATGATCTGGATGAGCAGCACTTCCATTCTTATGAAGATGCTAAAAAATGGTACGATTCGTGGATAACCTTAAAAAATGATTGGTTCTTTCGATATGCTGTCAAAAAGATAGAAGAAAGTAGTCGTAAACTATGGACAATACTTTCAATGACACTTTTTTTAGTTTTTTTATCAAAAACATATTTCTTTAACGAGAAACAGCGAGAACTTATTTTAGTCCTCAAATTTTATTTTAAACATTTTATTTATTCTTGTGAAATCCCGAAAGAATTTTTAACTTTCTCAAAATATGAAATAGTTTATTAATTGTTTTAATCATGCGCTGTAAAGTAAGTAAATTGCAATTAACAAATTACTTTTGTAAATGCCTTTCATATGAGCTAATTAACATGATGGTAAAATTAAACAACACCAAATAATGTGACAAACAAAATGAAAATGATAAACAAATAAGCACACGCGACTGATAAGATCCACCATATCTTCAACTCCATATAGTAGAAAATATTTTTTTTTTTACAATATAATATTAAATAAAAAAAAACTGTTTTAAATAATAGAAACGAAATGAAAATTAAATATAATATGTTTGTATGTATTTAATAAATAAAAATGAATGTAAAATGAACTCTCTTTAAATACAAGTTTATTCTGTTAAAAATATAGAAACCTTAATTAATTATTGACACATAAAACATAAATTTGTAATTTCAGACTTACGTTGTGACCAATTTTTTTCAATTATTTTAAAAATAAAAACAGATTTCGTTATTATTTTACGTTGACTGAAATACGTTTTTTTTATAATTTGTTACCTAATTTCTAATTGATGTATCAGTTTTTAAATAGAAAGAGCACCTTTAAAATAATTTATTACATATTGTGGAAATAATTTATCACTGATTTGCGTACTTCATTCATATTTGGTTGTTTTTTTATATGAATGCATTAGATCTCACCTCTGAACCTTTAAACTTTATTCCCTACTATTAATTTAAATCCCAACTGCTAACTTAATGCATAGTAAGATTAAGGAAATATAAATGGAGTGCTTTTGATAGTGACTATTTGTGAATATGAAAACTTTGATATTTATCATGTAGAGTAAAAACAATTTTTAACGTTATGATGTAGATTTATCACTAAATCATGGTTTTATTGTTTAAGGCAATTTACTATGACAAAAGTGGTGAATTTGTGGAAATTAGTAGTCAAAATACTTTCATTCACTATTGTCTCAAACAACACAATAAAACAATGTTTTGGGTTTGTCTCAACTTTTAGACAAGAACTGTATTCAACCCCCTAGGGAATTACTAATATTAACATATTTTATTACGACAGAGATGGAGAAAATTTTAAAGAAGTGTCTAGATTTACAGAAGTGTAAAGGGGTTGATTTTAATTCTTGTCAACACAAAATTAAACAGACTCGGAAACATTATTGATTAATCCACTTGGTTCAAGAAAAAACATATTTAAGAAAAAATATTTTTAGGCGTATGTGGGTATTCAGATGACTTTCACCCACAGCAATAGAGGTTTTGGTTCTTTTACTTAAGAAATAGCAGATGGAAGAAAAGAAGGCATAAAGATGTTCAAATATTGGCAGAATGGTGAATGTTACACAGTGTGTAAAGTGACCAATCAAACCAGCCAATGACAAGTTATAAGCTTTGTAGATAATAAGACTTCTATATTTCCTGCTCTAAAAAGTTTTCCATCTCTGTTGTAATATGTGAACACAACTAAACATGATATTGCCCCTACTTAACAATACAAGAAAATAGGTTTAGCTTTTTATTTTAAAAGTTGTTATTATGCCTTCCTAAACTCAATCTGCCACGTGGTCTTTGCCTATAATACAAATCATGGTTTTGCGTTCAATTATATAATATTCAAATATAGAAATATTTATTTAAAAAATATGTTTTTCTACTTCAATAGTAAGACTTATCATTTAACCTTCATGTAATATAAAATATTAAAATTAGTTGATGTTAGCGTACCAATGCAGTGCCATATGCACCATTAGCTGCGAAAAAAGAATCAAGAAAATAAACGAAACTTATAAAAATCCCAACACGTTTTACAACTACATAGCGCATTAACGGTTAGGAAATTAGTTCCTCGTTTCCAAATCGGGTTGTGGTCCCGTGGCTAGTGTAACGGACTCACGGATCAGAGGTCCGAGGCTCAAACCCCACAACTTGATTTACATTTTCTTATAGTGAGTTATTTATAACTCGTTGAAAATGACCACCGAAATGAAAACATGTGGGTAAATTATAAAAAACGCTAATATGTCTTTTTAAATAAAAAATAAACAAATTAATAACATATAATAACGGCAGCTAGCTTACATTATGTCTTGCAGCTACAGAGCACATGGACGGTATGAGGCTTAGTCCACATTTACATTATTAAAAAGTTGAACTTATTTCAAACCAATTGCTTAATTTATGTTAATTGTAAAAAATATAAGAATATTTAAATTTTTAATCAGCAAAAACACTTTTTGTCCTAATATATATGGGTTTGTAGGCAAATTTACAAGTACACTATACAGTGAATAATAGTTTGATATTATGTAACGCCTGTTAACTAGTTAGTTCAGTTTACCGGCCTTTCCCGGGTTAGCTAAGTTCGCTTTCCATCCCTTAGGCAGGCCAGCCGGAAGAAGCCTTATCCAACCTTTCGTTTGCTATCTGTTAGGCTATTGAAACAAATTACTTAAGGAAACCCTTATCAACTGATAAAGAAATTTTCAGTGCTAATTTGATTTAGGTAAGCAACCTACAAACTAGGTTTAACAAGACGTTCATATAATATTGCGAAAATACTCATAATAATTAAATATATTTATAGAAATAATTCGTTTGTGTTGACACGCGTTAAAAGTATTTTTTGTTTGTTACAGACGAGCCATCCTCAGCAATCCCGATCTGCTACCGAGTACGCCTTGGAGAAATCTTCTAGAGAACGACTTTTGGGGCACCCCGTTGACGGACAGCGGTTCTCACGGGTCTTATCGCCCCCTGTGTGTCTTCACCTTCCGTCTGAACTATCTTCTAGGAGGCTTCCAACCATGGGGCTATCATCTCGTCAACGTACTCCTCCATTGTCTAGCCACGGCTCTAGTGGTCAGAGTAGCCAGAGCCATCCTACCGCCGGCGAAAACCAAATTGGGGTCGGCCATAGCCGGACTGACGTTCGCTTCGCATCCAATACACACCGAAGCCGTTGCGGGAGTAGTAGGACGAGCCGATCTAGCGGCGTGCAACTTCTACCTGCTCAGCTTTCTAGTCTACGTAGCTCACGTGAAGTATAGAGATACGCCATATTATAATGTGGCGTTCAATAACTTACCCTTTAATGGCTGCTGCGTCCAAAGATGTCTCAGCAGAATCAACGGAGTAAATCAAGTCAAGAAGACTTTGAAAAAACCCGAGCACACTTCAAACGGCGCGCCTAACGGGCACATAGTAACTAATGGCTACGTAGCGGAAAACGATATTTTATCTCGGAGTAAGGGATCCTTCCTTTATAACGCGGAACGTTCAAATTACCATAATATATTGTTCCACTTGATCGACAATATCAGACAGTGCAATTGGTTCGGGAAAATAGAGGAGTTTAGCGCTAGCGGTGGGATTATCTGCGTAGTGAAGTTTTTTATTTCTTGCGGATTGAGTACTTGGCAGTTGAAGAAAGGGCCTTGTACCAACATAAATAATAATAATATAAACGGAGACGCCAAGAGAAAATGCCACATCGAGAGTTCCGCATGCGGGGTAGTCAATAATGCCTTACTTAACGGGAGCGCTCACCATAACGGGACGTACCGCAATGGGCTCGTCAACGGGGCAGTGAAATGTCACACAGGTGATGATGGGAAGTTGGGTCCCGATGGTGGGGCAACGAAGTGCGCCAAGTGCCGCGCGGGGGGCAGCCGGGGCTGGAGGTGCCACGGGGCCCTAGTGGGCTGCATCCTGCTGGCAGCCGCTGCCACCCTCAGCAAGGAGACAGGGGTCACGGCGTTGGCGGCGTGCGCACTTTACGACCTTGTGCGCGCTGCTCAAGATGCCACGTGGAATAATAAGGTGAGTTTGCATTAGATTCTCCAATTATATTTTAGTGTACACGATATCACTTATTTCCATGATAAGAATACCTGTATAAATTACAGCAATATATGATTAATGTTCAAGAATGGTTGAGTATGTCCAAATGCTTGCAGACTGGCTGGATTTCCTCCCTGGGGAGTTATTTATTTTCAAATTTGTTGCAGCATAGAGGGAAAACATTTTCGAGAAGGGAATATGGAAGTCTAGGCTTTCAGCTCTTTTACTTTACAAAAGTCAACAGGTGGGAGAGTTAAGTAAATGTGGATGTTTTGGTATGGGCAGAATAGTGAATGTTTCACAGTGTGTAAAGTGGCTACTTAAACCAGCCAACGACAGGTCATAAGCCCTGTAAATGCCTAGACTTCCATATTCCCTTCTCAATAATGTTTTCCCTCTTTGTTGCATTAAATTTAAAAATGATAAATGTTGTTTTGGGTTTCTACCACTTCTGAGGTAGACCGAAAAAACATAGAAAAATGTAAATATAATGTATAAAAATAATTATTATTTGACCTTACAAAGGTGCTTTCAGACAAAAATATGTTCCTACGTCAAATTGTGTAATATCTACAAAAACTATTCGATAAAAGGAATTACATATGTGGAACGCGGAACAATTTGCTTGAAAATAGGTAGAAACATTATCATTTAAAGAGTTTGATACTTAGCGAAAAAATTGCGTTATCACTTTAAGGAACGCCAACAGTATTGCATCTACTCCGCAACTTCTCAGAAACCTTTAAAAGCTTTTAACCATAAGCACATTCCAAATTGCTTTACTTGCAGTTATGTCTCTTTTAGAACAGTTTGATTCAAAACTTGCAGAGGTATAGTGTTTCGCAGGTTGAACCGTTATTAAAGCAGTAAAAGGGAACTTACAATTTTATTCTTACAAATGATTTGAGAGCAACATAAAAAACAATTTGTTTTATGTGACGTTTAATTACATTATAATAACAACGACGAATCAATTAAGTGAGTGACCAGTTAAAGACTTTAAAAGCCAACAGGAGAAACCCCATTCTATAAAAAATTGTGTTCTTATCTAAAAAACATCCATATGCTCACACTCAAATTACTTCTATTCCTTTTTTATGTAATGAAGGAGAAATTAAAAACATGAAATATTTTCCAAAATAAGGCGATGAAGATTATAAATACCCAACATAAATATATATTCAATACAAAAAAAATGCACAAAGAAATTGGTATGCTCACATTAAAGCAACAAATAAAATGTAATGAAGCAATTTTTAACATATTACAACAAATATAAAAAGCATTTTAGAGAAGGTAATATATAAGTCTAAACAGCTACAGGGCTTATGACCTGTCATTGGCTGTTTTAAGTGGCCACGTTTACACACTGTGTAACATTAACCATTCTGCCTATATTTGAACATCTATATTCCTTCAATTTTTTCATCTGTTGATGTTTGTGAAGTAAAAGAGCTTCTATCCAGTCCTCTACAAAAATTTGAAAAAACTCAAAATATGGTTGGTAGCAATTTTTTTGATAAAATAATTAAGGAATACATAAAGCAAAATAAAAAAATAATTTGACAATGCCATAAATACGAAACGAGGGATTGAAAAAATGATAAGATTTCGAATGAAGAGAAAAACTCAGTCTAAAAACTCTTTGTGAAAGTGATTAAATCGGAAGAATGAGTTTTTCTTTTTTAATTTAATATGTTATGGCTTTTACCATTCTTGGTAATATAAGCCAGAAAAATATATTATTTACAAATGTTAAATGAGAGCAAAGCAATATTACAGAAAACAAGGCAGACGCGGAGAAATAAAAAAAATAAGAAGCATTAAAGTTTTTTAAACTTATTTGAAAAAAAGTGTTCTTGAAAAATTATGATAAAAAAAATGATGTTTTTAGGAGTTTATGTTAGTCCATAAAATGCAATGAACTGATCTAATTAAGAATGAATAAAAAAATACAAAGAGTTAGTGATAATACCCGAATAAAATTTGCAATTAATTTATTTCATTTTTCACAATTTTATACTTATGCTTCTTTTCAAAAAAACCTTAAACGATAATACATTTTTGTAGTCAATCAAAGTAAGCACCTTTGCATTTTTTAAACTTTGCAATGCATTAAATACCATTTTAGTTTGATAAGTCATCTTCACGCAAAAATCCTGTTCTGATTATGACATTACTAGATCGTTTCCGTTGGCTTAGAATAAACCTTATAAATACAAACACAAACTAGTTTTTGAAAATCAACAAACTGTTAAAACCCTTTTGAAAATAAAATCTCACATTCGCGTTTAAATAGTGAAAAAATGCACAAGAAAATATTTCAATAATGTAACGAATGTTCTAAAAAGTTTGAAATACTGGTAAGCTTTTTAACGAGCAAATTAAAGTAAAAATATTAAAATGTGAGCGTAAATTTGTAAAAAAAATCTAACGTTGCACTCAAAATTGATTAAAAGATAATCTTTAAAACTGCATCTTATTAAATTGCAATTTTATTTGGCTTAAGTTGTGAAGTAAAGTTCTCCCTACAAACCTGCTGTTAATTTTCTAAATCCAACCTCAGAAAGTAAAGCGCTAGCCGCCCTATCACCATTGAATGAGATAAGTTTTCTCTGCCAACTGGAATAACAAAGTTTTTGACTAACACTGAAGATGCAGGTTCTTGAATGTCGATAGTGACTACAGAGCTGCGTCAAAATGTAGCTCGCAGTGAACACAATAAGACAAACTGTAAAATATGAAAGAGAAATCAACTTGAAACTTGTGTATCTCAACAGACTATAAGAGGTTTTTAAAAACATAGGGTTTTATAGAGGAAATTTAAAACATGCCTATTTTAAGCCTTTTAAGAATATTGTTACCGTCACTTACGTAATTTTTATTATTAAAAAATAATAATAATAATAAAAATAAACCTGAAAATACCCAATAATGCAAAAATTTCCGTTTCAATAAAAATTGTTGAGGTTTTCGGCTACGTTCCAACGATCATTGAAAGGAATTACCCAAATGCACAAAAAAATAGTAATAGAATAATGTTTGTATGTACAAAGTTGGTACCTACTTAACTCTACAGTAAGTTAAACTATCATGTCTTGTAGACCAACTGCATTTTAATTATAAATTATGAAACAGAATTTATCAGTCTTTAACTTCAGATACAGGCCAAAAAACTTGGAATATTAGGTACAAAAATTTCTAATTCAAATAAACACGCATTAGGTACATGTAAAACTATCCAAAAATCTATTTTGAGAGGTAGTCAAATGCCCTTACGATAGCAAAGCACTACGGGCGTCTTGTCGGTATGCATATTTACGAAATGTAGTCACAGAACCATAAAATATATTAAAGATACCAAATGAACTGTTTTATTTATAGCTAGTGTACCAAAATGTATTAAAAATGTTATTTATAATAAATTGTGCCCTCGCAGAAGGGTGGGTATACGTGATTTCGTTTTTTGAAGTAATTCAACAAAAACTTTTAGTCAAAGCTCCTAGTCAATTCGATTATTTAGAAGAAAAAAACCATGCTAATTTCACGAAAGTGACAATTGTCAATGGTACGTTGTTGCGATATAAATAAAAAAACTTAAAAACAAAGACAAAAAAATACTTAGTCTACTATACACATAACATAAACACCACATTATTTCATAAACCACACAGTATTCACAACAATAAACACGAACACAAATCAAATCACGTATTATATAATATATATTTTTGTAACGTCCCTTTCTTCCGCTCAGAAAATTGTATAACATATTAAGTTGTGCTCGTAATTCTATTAAAAATAATAATCATAAGTGTGGCCGTTATGAATGTTTTCAAAAACATAAAACGGACAACAATAAAGGAAAAAATATGGGAATTTTTCCATGTTTTGTTTGGTTCAAAGAGAAAAAACCTAACGAAACGTAAATTATCTCAGATGTAAAGGTATTGCTACACAGACCAGTTGCTTTCCACTCGCATGATTACTAAGTATCGGGAAAAGACAATTTCTCTTGTTTGATGGCATGTAGACAAACAGGATTCCTTTTTGTCTTGTGTTAATATTACAGTCACCAGCGAGGGAATGTTACGTCACTGAGTGGATTATCCTAGCTTTTACGTTGATTGCTTTTTTTGTCAATTTCCTTTAACATTGTCAGTGCGTCTCCAGGGAACGCGAAGTAGGGACAAGCGGATAGGAACGAATTCCGCCAGTAACTTATGTTTTACTCGATACATTATGAAAACAAAGGCAATCGCCAAAAAATCGATGCCGGTAATTCTGTACCGTTAAGGTAAACAGGTTCGTGACGCTAACATTGAGAAAATGAGCTGTGTGTTAATATTTACTCTATACCGTCTTAGAAAAGATAGAATAAGACATATATGTCGTGATTTTTCACCTAGCTGGACCAAAGAATTGAATTCGAATCCCCCATAGACTGATTTCAATTCGATAACTCAAATATTATTATGCCAATTTTCCTTATATTTTTTGTTATTTTGAAAATAAAAAAAAGAAGCATTTTCCTGTTTTTGTTTTTAAGTCTTTAAATCGTTTAATATTAAATCAAAAAGAAGATGTTATTAAAACAGGGGTCAATTTTGCTTTATGTACATTAGCATTCAGCAAACTAACAAAAACAAATTGAATACACGAATGAGTAAAATATGTGCACGTGAAAACATAAATAAATTATTGCACGACCCTAGGCAGCGTCTTTATAATAATGGACAAAGGATCGAGAAGGTTGACAGTTTTAAATACATAGGAGTTCACATAACTGAACATGGAAGCATGTACATTGCACAAAGAGCTTATACTCCGCTTCATAATTGCTGGAGCAACTTTTAACATAATGCATGTTGTCTGGATTTATAGTTTATACTCGGTCAAAACGAAATGCTGGTTATTCAACCCTTGTTAAATGCCAGTACTCCTATTTGAATTTGAATCTTGGCACCTAACCAAAGCCTAGAACAAGAAGCTTCTGAGTTGGTAGAATAAGTGATTGAGGAAAATATTAGGCATAAATAAAGTGGTTCGATTTTATAACTAACATTTATGTCCGAGAACGGACGCAGTAGCCTCCTATAACGAATGTCTTGAGGATGCGGCACCTTAACCCAAATTATCTGTTATTTAGAGCTACGGGCTCACGCCGTCCTGGAAGGCCGTCGACGACGATCTTTTGACTTTATTCGACGGAACTAAGGGTAGCTGGATTGACGTGGGCGGAGGCGAGAATGCTGGCTGGCGAAAGGGTCTCCTGGAGGCAACTGGTGATGAACATATGCCCCACTTAGGAGCAGATTTGAAAAAGAAGAAGAAGAAAAATGTGAATAATATCTAAAAACATTTTTAAAGAAACAGATGTATCTTTCAGTGTAAAATTTACTTTTAAACATGGCAAAATTTGAAACGCAATTTTGAGCTGTGTATCCGAAACTGAAAATGAAAAAACTCGCATTAAAAATAGCAAACAGAATCCAAAATAAAACTACTTTCTCATTCATTATTCACTCGCCACAACGCTCAAAAAGAACCAGTTAACGTTTGCAAATAACACAGGAAAACATGGTCGAAGGCATCGCAATGTAGCCGTTGAATACACCCACTTTATTACTTCGCTAACTGCGTTAGCGCCGGGACAAATTTGGCCGAGTCCAATTCAATTTTGGTGCGGTGTGTCCATAGAGCTCTAAGCTTTCATTTTGCAACCATGGTGTCGTTGTTTTACTTACTTGTATTTGAACGCTTGCTAGACAATTATCTTTGCAAATTAAACTAGAATCTTTTAGCAAGCAAGCTTACATCGGAATTGCACATGATTTTTAATACATTATTTTCTAGAGAATTACATACTACAGAATCTGGCGTCAAATTGTATTTATTTATTTAATTAAATTTACAATACTGTAAATTACAATGTACATAAATGATAAAATTGGGCGACTTTAAAAACATGGTAAAAATAAAGCACAAAATATTAATAAGGCCTATAAAAACAATGGTAAACAAAGACAAATAAGTCACTAATACGTATTAAGATACGAGTACATAGTTTGAAGGGAAGAGTAAAAAACTGGTAATTACAGCATGGAAAAGATACACCTCACTCAAAAGGCAGTCCAAGGGATTAATCATTCCCACAGGAATCGACAACGGTAAATTTGTCCTGCATTCAGGACGAATAAATGATCTGTGTTGCCTAGTACTTAAATAGTTGTCTGGTACATATAATTTTCTGCGCTCCAAAATGTTGGAAATTGTAAAGTTATCCGTTCAGGAGCTTAAAAACCATCATCAACAAGGCTTTGTTCCTTCTGGCCCGCAAATTTGCGGTACCAAACATACCCTAAAGGAATAATGATGGGTATTGCAATGAGTGGTATCACTGAATCAAAATAATGAAAATAATATTAATCGAAAAAACACTACGCTTTTAGTTGCAACTAAATTTTGAGCCACGAGAGGCGAGTAACAAAAATGCTCATGATTATTTATTAAAATATGTATTTAACTTGAAATAAATATTTTATGAAACTAATTTTTGATTTTTGATGTTAAATAATCTAACTACGCATTTAGTTTGCGTAAAACACCGATTTTAGAACATGACTGTCCCTTTGTTAACCTTTTGGACCAAAATTATTTCCCGTGGATACAAAATAAAATTATTTTGTATTTTGTTCTTCCCAAAGAAGTAATTTGATATTTTTTGGTGTATTCAATTTTTCTAAAATCTTTTATTCTTAATAAAATATATACTTTCATTTTTGAACAAATCATCAGGCTTAAGCTGAGAATTAATAAAAAATATTCATGGAACACGTGTAATTGTCTCATAATGTATGTTTATTCAATAAAATTAATTTAATTTTACTGCAAACTTGGCTTAAATTAATATCATTGTAATAATGTAATAAATAAACCAGTTAGAATATTATTATTTTTTGTTGGCATATTAAATTTGAGTGATTTGATCAAATTTAAGTACTTATTTAAATTACTAATATTTTACTTATTTAAGGTCTTCTTAAAACACTTTTTCATTATCGAAATGATTATTTTGTGTCGTAGATGATGAATATTTAATTGAACACTAATTTCTGACTAAAAGCTCACGCAATAAATACATCTTTTTTAGTTATTTTTGGAAAACTTTAAATGATATCTAATATTTCCATATTAAAAATAAGTGTCTCGCAGAGGTTTTTTTATATTTATTTTTTGGTCGTATATATTTCGTTAATCAGACAAGTTTTAAAAATTATACAAAAATTTGGAACTGTTAGAACCTATTTAAACTCCTTGAAGACTAATTATATTTTACTGAGATATTTACGTTATTTGGTTAGTTAGAAGTACGTTGGACATAAATAAAGCTAGTGAAATAAAATGAATCAAAACTACGTGTATATAAAAATTTGACATATAAACTTTCTATGAAAATTTATACAGGCAAAACTTCAAATATACTTATTAATTCATAATTATAGACGCGGTCAACGTTCAAGGCGCACGTAAGGAATACGGTAATATGTTTTGTCGCTGCCCGGTTTATTTTTGATTAAAATTGGCGCCTCGGTATTCAAGAAAAGAATACATTTTTGAATTTCTAACTGCTTTTTTTATCCAAATGCAACCAGACAACGTCACAACACACTATCGCATTACTTCCGTGCGCCTTGAACGTAGATATTCGGAATATTATGGCTGCTTGGCAAAAATATTTTTTCGGACTAACCCCCTACAAATCAACAATGTATATTTATTTAATAATTTAAAAATGTAGTCATTTTATGCTGTTTCAGTAAATATTTATAACGGGAAAAAAACTTAAAAGCTCAAACAAAATAAGCATAAAGCCTTTTATAATATCTTCATAAGCAGTGCGCTGTAAAAGCGTTCGTTAATAAAAATAAACAGCTAACGTAAACAGAACCTTTCTGTTAGCTTACGTTATATTATCAACACCTTGATTAAAACTGTAAAAGTGTTATAATTTTATCCTTAGATGTTGGTATGTAAGAGAACTAAAAAAGCATTTATCTCCTAGGATATAATTTATTTTCAATATATTATTTTATTCGGGATTTTTACAGCTATTGCATAACAATAAATAAAAATATATGAAGTACACCAGAGCCAATCAAAATAATTATCTGTCAATCTAATAATGCATTGTAAATAAGAAATGAATTTATATAATTGTATGTGTGCGACGTTTGTATTCATGTTTGAAGGTGTGAAAAGGTGTGTATATGGATGTGTGAATAAATGTGGCGGGTGGACATGAGAGTGTATATGATAACACAAGTTTAGTGTTTAATGTATGATTTAATAAATAGTTATAATTTTCATCGTGAAATAGGTTTTTAGTTCTCGTAATATTAAAATTTTGTAGTGTGTGAAAAGATAACAAATTTAAAAAAAATAATTAATACAATAAATGCCGCAAATATCAAATGAAAGTGGATGGAAAATGTTGATAACAACTAAAATAAAAAGAAAAAAATTTGAAGTATGGAGTTTTTACCTAAAACTTTACCTAAAATGGTTTGTCTGTCTCGTGGTCTACGATACAAAATACCAAAGTTCAGCATGCTTTTTAAAAATCTGATCAAAGCATCTAAACATTATTTCACAAAAAAAACGAAAATTTAATGTTTCGAAAGTAGGTATAAATTGTTGATAATTATTTATATTTTAACCTTAAAAAGGTCTCTTTTATACCCCACCCCTTTCATCATAAATACACGATATCAAATAATATTTTTCACTTGCGCACAACACGCACCCTCTTCCAATAAATTTCTAACATATTTTTAAGCACAACATAACTTATCAATATTTTCATGTATTTCTGTGGACATCTGATATTGGTTTTGTTTTAAAAAATTATTTTGTTAATTTTTAAATTATAAAACCGATTAAAAAAAAAGATCCTTTTACCAAGAATTGTTAAAAAACTCACGCACTGACAAATAGACTATCAGGCTCATAATTTTAAGCTGCTTTTTAAGATTCCTTGTACATTATTTTATTATTTTCTTTTTGCAATCGTCAGATGTATTCGTCCTTTTCCTTCATCTCGAGTTTATTACGTCACCCTTAAATTCACTGGAGGCAAACATTCATCTTACTATTACAAAGGATCTTATGCAAAGTCACTAGGTAGGTTGCGGGTTATGCCTGTGCGGAGTCTATTTGAGATAGCTATGCATAGTCGCTGAATCATAGCGAAAACAGCTATGCAGAAATACTACGTTCCGAGTCTGTATAGCTAAAGTCTTTACTTGCATAGCGGAAAGCTTTGCTTTAGGAATTGCATAATGAGAACCAATTTCTGTGCGCCATCATTCGAGAGAAAGATGAGTTGTTTAAGGATTAAACTGATTAGATCCAAATATGATTGAAATAGAAATTAATATTGAAGCTTCCTTAGGAACTTTTCTCGTAATATGTTAACAAATTACAACAGAGATGGAGAATATTTTAGAGAAGATCATATGAGACTATAGGCAGTTAGAGGGTTTATGATGTGTCATTTGCTGGTTTAAGTAGTTACTTTACACACTTTGTAACATTAACAATTTTGCCTATGTTTGAACATCCACATTTTGACGATTCTTTCATTTTTTTATTTAAGTGAAGTTAAAGAGCTTAAGCTTTTATTGATGCGTAAAGAATCTACTGATAAAAAAGTTTCACATAAATAGGCAACGCCTGAAAAAAAATCAATTTTTATACTTCTTGGATCAGTTGATTTAATTACGTTGATTCAATTTTTTGTAGATATAACATTTAATTTTACATTAAGATTGATATATTAAAACAGAGATTGAGAAAATGATTAAAAAATGGTTTTTATACTGAAATATTTTGTAGACTATGGACTGGCGCCCAATCAAGTCAATAGACAGCACGAAATAATTGAGATTCGCTGCTTTATATCTGTGGCGCGGGTCTAAAAGAGCCAATATTAGATTGAATATTTTTCTTGCCACCATTTTACAGAGGGTTGATTTCAATTAATACACTTTTACATTTAACTATTTTATACACACATACGTTTGTGTTGTGATACTTTTTATTTATGTTTTTTATGTAAGATGCCAAATAATTCATTATAACGTCATAAAACGGATAAATAATAACCTTCCTGTTATATAATGCTTAGAGACAGTAGCTCTTATAGATTCAAGCCACATAAATAAGCTTTTTTTCTTCAAAATTCATTTGTAAATGGAGCCTCCAATATGTGTAATCATCAATTAAATTGTATTTAAATTAAAAACATATCTTTAAATTTTTTTAAAAATGAAATCTACGAAATAAATCAATTTCTGATGTTGTGCATTGAAGTTCTGTTAGCAGACACATTATAAATGTTCACTGTTAAAGAATAGTTTTTAATAGTTTGTATTACATTTACATTTTTATAAATATAATAAGTTGTGTATGATAATTGATTTAATGTTTTGTTTAATTTTTATGTGATAGCATTTACAACAACAATATTATTTATTTATTGATATATACGCCCAATGAGCATTTAAAGCGCATATTTATACATATAGAATTATCATAAAGGAAAATAGAAAGACACAATGTTATAAAATAGACTTGGTGAGAGTAGAAGCGGGAGAGTGGTGTTTTTATTATAGAATTTGATTTAGTGATTGTCTGAAAAAAGACAACTTGTTATCAATGAAATCATAACTGGTATGTTTTTTGGCAGACTTAAAAATTCTGGGTATAAGGGAATGAAAACCATAATTAGTTCTATGGGTATCGGTATGAAAGAGTTTTCACTTAGCTTTCTAGTTGGGATATTTAATTTTATTGAGCTCTATTGAGCTGAACTACTGGTCAGGCGCATCAAAAAATGAGTTGAAAATTTTAAATAGGACCGGACCATAAGGTCGGATTTATTTCGACGGTCTTATATATTAAAGCTAGTTTGAAACTCATTTTACGTATATTGGTCTCCGGACAAGCCTAACCTCCAGCCAATTTTTCTTAAAAATTGATGTTGAACTGATTCAATATTTTTTGACTGATATAATATGGAGACCAGATAACAGATAAATACTTTAGGTGCGAGTGAACTAGGAAACAGAAGAGAGTCATAAATGTTTTGATATTTTTGAAGTCAATTGTGGTTCTGTTAAAAAAAATCCAAGGAGTTTAAGGGTTTATTGAGAAAATGTTCAATATGAATTGTAAAAAAAAAATTGTGTCAAGTATTATACCTTAATTTCGTATACTAGACACAGATGATAATAATATTTCATATTTCAGTGAGTAGTCGTATATATTAAAATTTTTCAGACGAACACTCTCATAACCTTGCACTTACTTAAGTTGAGATGTAGATTATTGGATAAGCACCAGGTGCTAAAAGACAGTTAATTATGTAAAAGCCTCTAATAATTTGACTTTGTGATATGTATTTTTAGTGTAATTGTATCTTTTAAAATTATAAATGTCTGTTGACTTTCCAATGAAATAAAATAAAAAAATATCAGTGTAAAAAGACGGATAATAATATATTATATTATTATTTTAAATCAGAGTCTCATCTGGTATTGTTGCAGTACAAAAATAATGAAAATGGTCCGCTGAGAGATAGTAATGTGCCGTGATGTAACATTCTTTGCGCCGACGAGATGAGGCCCGAAGGGCTGAATTTACTAGCATGTAATATTCGACGACTGCTTACAGTCTCGCACTTTTTCTGGGAGAAAATTTTATGAATGTCTGCGAACGCAAATAGACGTTGGGGAAGAGTAGAATTACTTTTAGTTAATACATCTTTATATATTAAACTCGTTAACGATAAGACTGTCATATTTTTGATAACAACGAAAGTAATGAAAGTGAAATTTTGAGAAAGCCCTTTAAAAGCAGCAACACTGGCTAAAAAGTAAAACGAATGCAGTCTTGAATAACTCTTTCAACTACATTTCCAACCTGATGGGAATAAAATAGCGATGCTAAAAGTAATTGGATCTGTGCAACCTCTGCCTTCACCGAGATACACGATGTTAGTAAAATAAAAGAAGATATATTTATGTTTTTTCAAAAATACAGTTATTTTTTTATTTTCGAAAATTATTATGTACATTAACAAATTAAAAATATTTAAAAAAGACACTAAACTTCCTCATTTCATTTTTATACATGATAATTGTTTATGAAAGCACAAACAAATAAAATATAAACTTACTCGTATTCACATTTTGATACATATACATACAGACATACTCATACACACATATACATATGTACATACATAATATATACATACATACATACACATATAAACACACATATATATACATACACACACATGTACATACACTCATGCGCACACACATACATACATTCATAAAACACAGACAATTTATTTCATATAATGCCAAACTTCATGATCGCCATTTGTACATATTTAAAAAATAAATATTACCATATTTTATTTTCAACATCCAGTAAAAACTACTATTTTGATTTATAATTTTCAAATTGTTCAATATTTACACTTATATAAACCTATGTATATTCACTATTTACAATAAATTGTATTATATAACCTAGTATTTTTTGCATCTATACTCTACATTTAACTTGAAATATATTTACGTTTTTTTTCATTTTTTATGCTTTCTAGCATTTTTTAAAAATAAATGTACATAAAAGGCAGTTCTGGCACATTGCTTTCGATTTCTTTTCTTATTTTATAATTTTAGATCTTTTTGTTGCATAGTTATGAAAGAACTCGTTATTTTTTAGTTTGTGTTGAAAATATTTCGGAACTATTTCTTTAATAGTTTTGTTGATTCAAAATTGAATGAATTATTTGATCAATTGTCATTATATCTAAGAGTTAATCATTTTCTTAACTTTTGTGCGTCTCCCACATCTTAATAATATCCTCATTGCTTTGTTTTGTATTATTTCTAGTCTCTCTAGATCTCCCTCATTACTCAAATATAAAATACTAACGCAATACTCAATGTGGGGAACGATAATACTTTGAAATATCAGCAAATAGGTTTTAAGGTCTAGTTTATCCCTTATTATTCCTAATAGGGAACCTTCTTTGCGATTTTCTAACTCGTTTAGTCTGCATTTTTTGTAAAAGATAATTTAGAATCAATCCAAATTTCTAGATATTTTATGCTTTCAACATTCTCAAGAATCTCTCCATCTTATTCAACACGGTGATAACTGTTAAAACAGCGTTTCTTACCCATTCTCCAAAATTCTGTTTTTCCTACATTAAGTTTTAGCTTATTTTCTTTAAACCATATGGAGACTGTTTTCAATTCTGCATTTATTTTAATTATCGCTGAATCATATTTAAATCATTAACTTTGCGGTCTAACTCGAATCGGGTTGTGGTCCCGTAGCTATTGTCTCGGACCCATAGCAAAACATTCGTGGTTCGAATTCTACTTTACCGGAACTTGATTCCCATTTTCTTAATTAAGATGTTTACAACTTGTTGAAAATGAGCCTGTTGAAATTGACTTCAAAAGCTCTGGTGCAACGATGGAGTGAATATTTTACTTTGCGTCTACATACTCCGCGTGTAAACTAACTCCAGTGTCCCATTACATACCTAAATGATGTGAATATTTTTTTAAATAATGGAAAAGATAGAATTAAATAGAATGTGTATCATGCGCGGTCCATTCATATACCATTGGTTCCCCTACATTTTAGCAAATAATGTTTTTCAAATAGTATATTTAATAAATTAATTATCCGTCATAATACCTAACATTAAGATTACTATAAACAAATTACGTAATAATAATTTGATTAATAATCGCGATAAATTGTAAAGAAATTTTACTATCGTCTTAAAAAAATATGTTAAAAAGCAACGTAGCCTACGGCACATCCATTTACCAACGCTGTCAAGCGCGTACTGATCGGCAAGTACTTGCTACTGGCTGGCTGGGTATCAATTTAAAGAACGATCGCGATGGATGCAAATTCGAAATTCCGTTCCAGCGCCGTACTAAACGCGCAGTCCGGGCGCAGGCGCAGACTTAAATTCTCACTAGGCAATGGAAGCAATCGAAGCATAACAATACATTATTTTCGATGTGATCCGAACGCAATACCACGCCACGCCGCATAGCACAGAGTTGCGATTTTGGTATTTTGGCGCTGGACATAATAATTTAATAATTATTTTGTAGTAAAGTAGGAAAAAAAAATTAAATCTAGAATTAAATGCAAACATTAGATCAATATAATGTTGATTTGTTAAAAGAAAAAAGCTTATAATCTACTACATGTATTGATTTTTCAGGTTCAAATAATGACCAATCAATTTTCGTTGAAAAGCCATGTTTTTTAATGAGATGATGTTTATTTTGGTTTTACTGCATTTAAGTCAAATAAAATATAATTCCTCAAAATACTTCGCAGTTTTTCATTTAAGTATGGTAGTGAAGTTGGATAATTTGTTATTAAAATTTATTACTAGATATGTCAAATTAATGTTTTTATTTCATTATTTTATAAAGTATTTAGTTTATCTTTAATTTTTCAAGGGCAGTGTATATTATTATGTACCAATTACTTATATATCAATTGCTTCCCTAATCAAAAACCCCACCGCACGCCCCTGATGTGTATGTGTTTTTTTTTTTGGATCTGTATTTTAGAATATCTCGTATTTTGATAATGTAACACGGCGTTACAACACCGTTTTCAGCGGATTTTTTTTGCACAGTCTAAAGGTTAAGAGAGTTTAAATTACACATTGCTTTAGGAATTTTGGAATACCGTGTATAGTAGTAATGTATTGAACAGCGTAATATCTATACTAGTGCAACTGACACAGTATAGAAATCTATTTCTTGTAACAGCGGAATGATAAAATGTCAGCCGTAATAGGAAAGCGGGGCTTTATTGCTGTGAAGATGTATGGAAATCTTTCTAGTGTTATAATGAAAATTCTTTTTCCTCTGCAATAAAACGTTGTAACGTAGAAAAGCAATACCATCTTTGTCTCGAAATGCATTCTTTCGGGACTGAGTACATTGGAGTGTACATTCATTTATCTTATTTCGGGATGGAGAAAATATCCACGTTTGGGTTAACATAACTTGGTTTTAAAATTTTTGTTTGTAAAATTTTCTTACACAGCAATATTCCACTGTCTTTAAATTGTCAGTCTCATGATGTAGTGGAAATGATTGCGATTAAGCATTTATTTAAAAACGTTATTTTTCACTTTTTCATATAACAAAAATCATCATGTGTCGCTGCGATTAGGGTACCAATGCGGTGTCCTTTACACCATTAGGTGCGGAAGAAAAATGATGATAGATTGGCATCTGAAACGTATTACCGATGGCATTACCTTCCTGCAACACATGATAAAGATACAATGCATACAATTTTCCAATGCTGATTTTTCTTATGATTAGGGTTTTATGATAATGACAAATAATAAATATATCACGAGCTTTGAGAGAACAACTAAAGACAAACTAAAATAATAATAACATTAACAATAAAACATTAAGCTCAAATTTGAAAAAAATATAAGTCCTTACCTACCTACTCAAAATTGATTGTAATAATATCCTGTTTTTTAATGAATTATGAAATATAATATAAAATAGTGGCCACTCTTCAAAAAGGATAGTGGCCCTGCGCAGCACTCCCTGACTGCAGCTCTTCCTTTCTACCTCCATCCGTGGGGGGCAAATGCTGCGCGGAGCGTGGCCGTAGCCAGATGCACAGTACCTTTATTGTACCTGTTCAGCCGCTGCTAGCGACGCACCGTCTCGGCTCCGGACTTACAACCAGGATCCAGGAACTTGATCATAGCCGGATCAGCAAATTTTTTACTAGCCAAGTGGCCGTCCTTGCCCTTCTGGCGCGGGCGCGCGCGCGTGTTGGCAACAAGCTGGTTGGCAACGTAGTTTGGCATTTTGTTTCATTTTAGTTGAAAACACTATTTAAAAATGTACAAAAAATAAATATCTACCCAGTTTAGTATTATCACAAATCGATCAACCATTTTAAATCTACAATAATTAAAATTATGCGTTAGGTTTTAGTTAGTAAGTAAATTTATTTATTTTCAGTTCACAAACCGTAAAAGATCTTACAATATAAATACAATTAACAAAATAAAAAATAATAACACTAAACATATTTCACCAATTAAATGTGAACACTAATAATCACAAAAGAAAAATTAAAAATTGTAAATAGACCAAAATTTAGTTTTCATTATATGTTATTAAAGCAGTTTATTAGAATTTATATAAGATTATTTTTTTATAAAATTAAAGTTGAAATAGGTGCAATTTATACAATCGAATATAATTTTATTAGATTATTTATACAGTCTTGTAGTAGTAATAATATTTTTTTAAATGTATATCAATAAATTATAGTAACAAAAGTCACCATAAAATAAAAAACAATGCGTACTCCTATTTAATGTATCCGTTTTATCATTGTACATGTTAGTTAGGGTGAGTATATATATTTAAGGTGTGTGAGGTGTGTGTATATGTGTATGGGTGTGTGAGTATTGTGTGTATGCGAGAGTGTGTAGTGAATATAAGTGGACTTATTGATCAATGATTATAAAAAAAAAACCTAAATGAGGAAACCTATCAATCACCTTATCGATCAATGCAAAATTGTTAAAAACATGTTTAAATGATTGTTTTAAGGAACGAT
Organism: Micrasema longulum; assembly: GCF_059751315.1. Taxonomy (NCBI): domain Eukaryota; kingdom Metazoa; phylum Arthropoda; class Insecta; order Trichoptera; family Brachycentridae; genus Micrasema; species Micrasema longulum. The sequence continues at coordinate 40,131 of NW_028278005.1, forward strand.
TTATAAATATATATCCGTTTTTTTCATATAAACTCATTTAAAATATTCAAATAAAATAAATTATAAAAACATTTTACTAAAACAATTTAGTTTTTAATATTAAAAATATTTTAACGGAAGATAAAACTTCAAGTAGTAATTCACTCAATCCAGTCCTTTTGAGAGATTTGAAACGTCACTCTTTTTCTATTACCAGCCCATTGTGTGCATTCAAGAATTTGACTAAATCACCATTTCAATGAGACATTGAACCCTGTACGCCCTTTGCTATAAATCCTCTTTCCTGCCTTTTTCCCAGGATTCAAAGCTCGGATTTTAAGAAAGGAGCTTTTAGCCCGAATATTTCTTGACATCTTATGTATTTATTGGGACCCGAAATTCCGACAAGGGAACACAATTTGGAGTGTAATTAAATGGAATTAATTAAAACGTAGAAGGATAGGAAACGTTCTACAGAAGTCTTGACTTTTTTAAATAAATGCATAAATTTTAAATATACTTTTTTTGACGGCTGCTTTACAACTACTAGAAAAATATGTGATATATTTAAAATACTTCATTAAAATGGTGATAAAAATGCATTTAATAAGGACAATATGCTAGAGACAAATTGTTTGATTAATATTTTATTAAAATTTTTGTTGAAATTATGTAGAAAAAAAGCATACTTATTTGTTTCTTTTTTTAATGATTAGCATACACTTACTTATTTTTCTCTGACTTTGTTGTCAAAAAAAGCGTTTTTTTATATTACCACCTATTTTTTTTATTTTTTGACATCTATCGTGTTCTTATAGAGCCCTTTTCAAAATTTAAAATAAAATGTATACCCACACACAGGCCATGCCTTTGTGGTTTTTTTTGTGTTTATCTTATGGTTTATTTTGTATTTTTAACTGTTGTTTACCTTTTTAAAATGCAACAAAAAAATTACAATTAGTATGAAAAATATTTGTCCTTTGAAAAGTATATTTTAAGCTTTGCGTTTAAGATAAAGAAAATTATTTTTCAATGGGCGAGTTACGTCAAAATAAAAAAAATCAAATAATGTTTACTGTTAAATATTAATTTTTACGTTTTCATACTAGTAGACAAAATGGGTCCGCTTAAAAAGGAAGATAAAATAAATTATTTGGTACATAGTTATACAAGGTCTGACGGAATGATTATCAAGTTGAGGGGAACATATTAAAAAAATAATATAAATTAATCATCATCAGTGGCTCTACAGCCCGTTGTGGACCCTGGCCTCCTCCGAAATTTGTCTCCATTCGTCCTTGCACCTTGCAGCTCTTCTCCAGTTCATCAGACCGCTCCAATGTCACTTTCCACATTATTCAGCCATCTTAATTTTGGTCTGCCTCTGCTTTGTCTGCCTTCCGGAGTGGTAAAAAGAATCTTTTTTGGGGTACGGTTATCATTATTTCTGTGCACATGGCCCAACCATTGTAATTTTCTTATTTTGATGAACTGTGCAATTTTGAGCTCGCCGTACAGTGCCTCTAATTTATGATTAAACCGTATCCTTCACACTCTATTTTGGTTGACAGGACTAAATATCTTTCTTAATATTATTTTTCTTTAAATACTCATACCAAATTTTCATCCCTTTTGGCAATAGTTCAGGATTTGGCAGCATATTATACAATGACCAGTCTGAGGAGAATTTTGTTAATAATAGTCTAAATTTTTCTAGAGAGCAATTTGGATCCCAAATGTTTAAATAAGCTATAATAACATCTGTTTGCTGCCGATAGCCGTGCTCTCATTACGATTCTATAATGTTACCATTAGTCATTTCAGTACCTAAATATTTCAAGGAGTTGACATTGTCGATGTGATGTGACCCAACGTCAATTGCTTGCTCTACATAGTTTATTTGTGACTTTCTTGATAAGATGTGAAATTATAAATTGGAATATTTATGTTAAAAATATTTTTAGTATTTTTAAATCAACAATATTTTGAGTTTGTCAAATTTTTTGTATACAAGGACTTGATTCAAAAGGAAATTGAAGGAATATAGTTGTTCAAATATGGCCAGAATGGCAAAGGTTACACAGCGTGTAAAGTGGCCACTTAAACCATGCCTAGACTTGCACATTATCTTCTCTAAAATGTTCTTCATCTCTGTTGTAATATGTGGATATTTTCAAACGCTTGTTTTTACTCAAAAAGCCTAGACCTCCATATTGTCTTTTTTTTATTATTTTCCATCTCTGCTAAAGTACATGTCGATATATTGATTAATCAAAACGCGTAATTAATTCTTTTTCAACGTTTTTTTTCAATTAAATATTATTATTTTTGTGAAAGGCATTTAAGCCAGTTAAATACATGTTATGTTCCTTAGAAGGGCTTTTTAGTTCCGAAGTTTGTTAAAGCGTCTCTTCAGAATATTTGACACGTAACTCCCAGTTGGGATGTGGGAAATTTGCCACAGCTTTGTAACTATGAGTAGCTATAGTGGCAGCAAAAGTTTTATTTTCAATTTGAAAAAGTTCACCTCACGTAGAAGAAAGTTAGCTTCGCTACTTACAAACTAACGATTGATAAATTCGATTCTTCCTTCGTATATTTTTGCTCCAAAGAAATGTTCTGATAAAGATTCTTACTAACGCAGCTAAAGTCATTTGAAGATGAGCATTTTTAAATTATTGTTGTCATTATGAAGTATAAATATGTCCGTTAAAAATCTCAAATCCATTTTTAAATAAAATTTAAGTTTGCATAAATCACATTTAATTTTTTCCTTGCTTTTGTCATTTTATATATTTTTATTATACTTAACATTTTTACAGAAATTATTCAACGTTTTTTTTAATGAATAATGACTGAAAGTCGGTTGAGTCGATTTTATTCCAATGCAAATGGCAACATTAATTTATTTAAAAAAATGTTAAAATGACCAATTTACCTTTTTAATTGTTTCGTTCCGAATTACCGATAATATAAATGACTTATAGGTATATATAATTTTGTTCATTTAAAAAACATGTGTTTGGTGATCTGACCGAATAAAAATTATGTCATTATCTAATTTATCAAAGTGCATTTGTTTGTTTGTTTTTTTTCAATCTATTAATGACTCATTAAATAAATGTCTGGTTTAAACTTACAATAATTTATTTTCATAACGTTTTTCTTCATAAATTCATAGCTGAATGCCTTTGGTATAATCTTAAAATGAAAATTTGGTGCTTATTTCGAAAAATACTGAACAATCGACGAAAGAATACGAAGGTGTCACAATTTTAATTCTTCTTTTGCAGTTTCCTAAAAAAAATATTTTTTGAGTTCAGTCCTTTTTGTTCTAAAAGTGTAACATATAATTTATGAAGACAACACGAATTCTTTACAAAACAAACAATCCTCCCAAAATCCAGTTATCAAACTTAAAACCTGAACTATCTAGAGTAATTCCGACTACTAGCACAAGCAGAAAAAAAAAAGATATACTTAAGGATACCAATTATTATTCAATCAACCCGCCACTTCTTGATTTAAGAAGGTGCGGTAATAATATTTTTTTTGATATTTGCAATAATTGCCCCGACTCAACACGGATTTTCTAGCGAGTCGGAGCAAGTTCACAGACGTGGGTAGTTCCTGATTGTGTCGCTATAAACTGTGTCTCTGTCTTTAACAAATGTATGCATAATGTAATTAAAAAATAAATAAATAAAATAATTTTCCGTTAACCATAACTAAGTTTTTCTTTAAATTAATCACGAAATGATGTTGTGTGTTTAACAGTTTTACAGCAAACTATACAAGTATTATACGTATTAGAATTTTTTTAAGGCCTCTATCAATTTGAAATTTCATCTTAGCAACAGTCAGAATAAATTTGATTTGTCAAAGAATTTTCTTGTTTATTTCCTTCGAATCAAATCTTATTTACGATATATTGTAAAAAACAGGTTTCAAAAACTGAATCAAATTTTGTTTATGTGAATTTTATTGAAAAAAGTTATTTCATATCTCTTTTACCTGTAAATCTAGAAAGGAAGACAAACGTAGGAAGGATAAGTATGGACGAAAATTTATGACAGCATTGATCTCAGCTCTCGATAAAAAATATGAATAAACGATTTGAGCAAAGATATATCTAGTTGTTTTTGAACTTTAACGTAAAAAACACTCCTCGTAAATATTTTTTGTGATTCTACCCCGGCAAAATAATACGTTTTATTTGAAAAAAGGACTAAACTCATACTAAAATGTCCTATTTTGTTAATAAGATTAGGGTAATATATTTTTAGATATAAAATATGATGTAGACAATTTTTGGGGTTCTCAATAATTTTAGAATCGTTTTCATGCAATCACGTCATACAATCAAGCAATCAATGACACCCCCATCACAACTCATAGTTCAAGGAAACTGCATTGTTAAAACACATACAGCATATCTCGACTATACGTTACAGAAATGTAAGGTAATGAGTCTTACGCTTCTATTTTTTTTTTCAAATTATTTAAAAAATATTTATGTGCATAAGAACTTAAAAAAAAATTCAATTTATATCAGTTTTCCCATGAATTGTACCCAAAACCTTAAACATGGTAAGCAAATACGCCAATCATAATTCAACAAAACGGGCATGCGTTTAATTTTTTATTAAATACTCAAGAGAGCAGCCATCGAGTGGATAAAATTTGTCTAAGATTCTGGTTCTATTTGAGGCACAAAACTGTATTCATGCACTAGAATATAGAATGTCAAACGATATAGATAAAAATATTATACAATTTCATTAAATTACACAAAGAGATAAAAAAACAAAACTGATGAAAACGACTCTTTAATTAATCTATAATACATAATGTAATTAATATCTAACTCACTAAATAATTCTTATACAATTAATATATATATTAACAAAAATAGGGAGTTTATAAAACTGATCTAACATTGCAGCTTTCTGTTTTTTGCACGTAAAATTTAACCACGAAATTTAGATTTTTGTGGTTATTGCTGAAAAAAGGCAACCAGGAAGCAAAGAACACACGCGCAAACTGACTATCGTATTAAAGGTTATTAAACTGAAGAGCGAAAGAATTGTTATTTTCACTGTTTGCACGGGAAACATGCAAAGACAATTGAACTCAGCTCTGAAAATATATGCGAAAAAATCGATACGATCAAAAATAAAAAATGCAACCCGGGGATCCTAAAAATTGACTAAGACCTGGTAGGGTTAGATTTTTGCAGCATAATAAACATATAAAAATAACAAATATCTTAAAACATGTTCATATGAGTGAAACGCTCCACTTTCTGAATCATTCTTGTTGAAAAAAGCATATATCCATAATACTTAGGTGGATGTATAACAGTTCATAACAAAACTCATGCAGACTGAATTGTTTATTGTTTTTTTCTTATTTTACTTTATTCTTCAAAAATATCAACAAACATATTTTTCTAGTTAAAATCTTATTGAAAATGTTAATCAAAAAGGTTGGAGCCATTTTTTTAAAAGTGCAAATTATAATTTTAGGGTAGAAACTTTTGTTTTTTTGCAATTTCAATCACCATCAAATCACTCGTCTCGAACCACCCTGTTTTTATTTTGTCACTGTGGGTAGAACTGAAAACGGCCTAAAAGACCATCCTTTACTAAAAACGAACCTTTTCATTTCAGTCTTGAAGACGTCACTTTTCTCTCGTCTAGATGTCGGTGGAAATCAGTTACTCTTAGATGCCTCCATTTTATTCGGATGACCCAGTTCATATAAGCGTCTGGGGAGGATAAAAAATTGGCTCCCACATCAAACTTTCCTCAAGGGAGGATTTTCCCATCACTTTTTCTTATTTTTTCAGGGGTGGGCTCGCAGTTTTTTATCGAACCATCTGTAGAAGCAACTTTTTCACCAGCAGAATACTAGTATGGTTGACTTTTGGTGTTAGGGTGGTATCACCAAATACGAAACATGGACTTAAATAAATGAGCTATATATAAGAAAAGTATTGAAAATTCATAAATAGAACACCTCGTATTCATGTTCCATTCTCGTTATAGTTAATTATGTATTGATTTGTGACAGTTTTTCTCACATAAATTTGACAAAATTGTGTTTAATTTGTAACAAATACAATTAAATATATTTAAACTTCACAAATTATACTAAAACATAAACACTTCGAAGAATGTTTTTTCATATTTAAGGTTGTATCTAAATATTCTCTCACATTTATTAAAATGTTTGACGACAAAGTTAATACTTTACGCATAATAAATACATACGCTTCTTTCATCAATACTACTTTGTAATATTTTCCTTGCCTGGCTTAAAACGAGATTTGGATATAGTAGTACCTTACTCAGCCAGGAAATGTTAAATAAATTTAGATTATTTTACAAAAAAAAATTAAAAAATAAAAGATTCTGACGCGATTGGAAGTTTGTTATTATTCAAAATATAAATAAATAAATTATTTAAATTAAATTTAAAAATGAATATTATTTTTAAAAATTAATAAATATCTTAATTTACCACTGTAATTGAGCCTTCTGGCTTGTTGTTGTACAAATAAAAAAAAACAATAATAAGACTTAAATAAGTGTTTTTTTTATAAAATAATACGATAAACTAATAAAATAAACGCCAACTTAAAAAATAATATTATAAATGGGTAAATTTATTTCAACAGAGCGATAAAATATTAATGAAAAGATAATATAAGTCTAGGCATTTACAGTACTTATGACCTGCCATTGGCTGGTTTAAGTGGCCGCTTTATACATTATGCCGAGACTTTCATATTTTCATCTCATAAATGTTTTCCTTCTCTTTTGAAACACATTGAGATCTTCCCTACGAAAGAAAATCCAGCCTGTTTGCAAACATCTGGACAAACTTAAAACATTGTTATAAATGAATAAGTTGATGCGGGTTTACAAATCTTGAATTGTCTACTTTTATTAACAGAAGAGAATGAATAATTAATATTTCAATAAAAACGTTAAGTGTGAGCGTGAAAAATATATATTTCTGAAATTTTAACATTTACTTTTTAATAAAATAACTATTAGTTATTTGCAAAACATTTTCTAGTTACTAAAAAAATACAAATCAATAATGTTTTGCTTTTTAAAGAACTTATTAAGGTTTTTTTTAAACTAACGTAATTAATATTTTATGACGTCGGTATTTTTTTAGTTTCAAATGAGAAAAAATAAATGGCGGCCGATATAAGAACAGGACTGTTTTTTGCAGTGGCTTAGCAGTACACTTGAATGTTTTTTTTAAATTAATATTTTTAATATAAATGTAAACACAGTATATAGAAAGTCAGTTTTTCACGTCCAATCATTGTTTAATAAAGTCTGCTTAAATATCGATTTTATTTAAATAACATAGTTTTTATGTACATAAAAAATTATGCAAATTGACAAAATATAAACATTTTCAATATTACAAAGAAATAAGTATCAAATGCTTAATGGTCAGTCCATAGTGGATATAATAAAAAAAAATTGCTTAAAAATTCAAGATAATATTTTCCAATGTAAATAAGAAAGAAAAAATCACCCTCCTTTCAATACGATCTGATCCGTACATGTTTCGTGTTTCTGACGATGATATGATTCGTCACATTTCTCACAAAGTAAATCGGGATGATGACTGACGTCAGCGGTCAGAAATCGTCCGCCATTATGATTGAAATTCCCTGGACCTTTTAGACGATGATTTCTGAACGGAAACCTTTTTTACGGCTTAATATTTTATCCCTTTATCCAGTGATTTTTTCACGCACGAACGGAAGTGACGACAGAATGTACCCGATAATTTGTTTCTTTCAAAAATATTTCTGAAGAAATATCTTTTATGTATGAATTGAAATGGTCGGAAAGGCGACTTTTGTAAGATAATTTAACATTTTCCCAAAAATCATAAAATTTATTTATTTTAAAATAACAATGAATTTACGTTTTTTAGAAATATCGTTGTATTTTTGCTTTAAACTACTGAAGCTATACTTTTACAATTTAGTGTACATTAAAAGTTTGTTCATGAAGCTCTTTTTTTTTTGTCAATCAAAAAACTGTAAAATGAATTACATCTGTTATAGAAGACTGTTTGAATATTAAGATACGTTCTTCATTTATATATCGACAATTACAGAAAAAGCGATATGAAAAAATGGTAAATAAACAATCATGAAGTGAAGTGTTATTTTATTTTATTTTTTATAATTAATTTTTTTGCACCACAACAGGTCATGAGGCCCAGTAAAAGTGATGAATTACATCACAGAACACCCAGGCTTAAGAAAAATCCCATTGAATTTTTGTTTTCTCACCGGGAATAGAACTCGGAACCTTCCGTGTGTGAGTCAAGCGTGCTGACCAATACACCACGGAGGCTGCCAATACTTGCATGTGTGTGTAATTATTTATATATTTGTATGTATGTTTGTATATATACGTATTTTAAATGTAACATAAAACTTTTATGCACAGTATACAAAATTTTCACCACAATATTGAAACATCAAAATTTAATCGAACGCAAAAAAATATACCGGGAGAGTACCGAGCAGGTTTCCGAACTAGTTTATCAACAACACATCAATTATTCATCGTTAGAAGAATTTTGGAAAAATTATGAGAGTTTGATATAGACATATACTAACTATTCATAGTCTTCAAAGAAGCGTATGATAGCATAGATTTGGAGGGTCTATACGATATAATGTTACAATTTCAAACCTCCCCTAGACAGATAGGACTTATCGATTCAAGCATGCCAGACTCAAGATGTCAGGTCAAAATAGACGGAAGGACTAACTAACGGTAGGATTTAAAGTATTCCAGGGATTAAAGCAAAGAGACGGCCTGGCCCCATTTTTTTAAATATTGAGCTCAAACATATCATAAAGACTCTGATAGACACAAGCTCCAATGTTTGTGATAAAAGTAGCCAACTTGTCGGATGTGCGGATGATATCGATATTGTAGGGATATCAAAAACAGCCATTAAAGATCTTTGATCTCTTGAAAATAACTGCACGTGATGTGGGACAGCAAACCAATGTTGAAAAAGCAAAAATGATGACACAGATCAGAAACCTATCGCAAGAGTCTGTTTCTAATACAAAGACAATTATTTTTTCAAAATCTTCGAGCAATTTAACTACCTATGCTCCTCCAGTATAAAAAAGAACAATGAGAATCCAGCAGAAGTCAGTAATTACGTAACGTTCACGTAAAAAACAAAATTACAATGAACATAACAATTATACGTACGTTATTGGCAAATGAATGTGAGGCGCCTACACTGACAGTGAACATAGCTGGACACTTTTGATCAAAAAGAATTCTTAAGAATCTGCGGACCAGTGAGAAAGAATAATCAGTGGTGCATTCGGTATAACAAAAAACTGCACAATATAAACCAGGCCCCAAGCATCTCGGCACATATGACGTTGTTTAAATTAAGAAGAGCCAGACATAGACAGCGAATGCTTGATTCACGTATCACGTATCGCGTATCACGTATCCCTAAAATATTAATGAGCAGACACCCAAGAGGAAAGAGATAAGTGGGAAGACTCGGGTTGAGTTAGGAGAATGAAGTGAGAAAAAATGCAGCGCAGTATCTCCGGGTGGCAAATTGGAAAACAGCGGCTGAGGACAGACAGAGTTGGAGGCAAAAGTTGCAGGAGGCCAAAGCTCGATATGGGCTGTTGCACCATCGGAGAATAAAATATGTTTTAACAAATCATAAATGCGTGAAACCCTGGCAAATTATTGAAGCGTCGTGGGCAGTAAAAATAATCAATTTCAGTAAAGTAATACTAAATTCATATTGAACAAAAACAAACTTATTTTTGCTTAAAGATGCAGTGCAAATGGTGTGAATAACTCGCCTCATAATTCATTTATGTGTCCGTTCAAGTAATAGTATTCGAAAGAGGCAATCCTCGCGGAACGCGGGACCGCGATCGGTGCTGTCTGTTGGCAGACTTCCACTACTGGCGTGAGCTATAAACCTTTACAAGAACCCTGTTTATTCCAGAAATTTCCATAACTGTTACATAAATTCGCGGCTTTTGGTCCATTTGTGGTCGTTTGTATAATATTTGATAATTTATGTTATTAAAATGGAAGATGTTGCCGCGGAATTTATGTGAAACCTTTTGCTCTCGCCTTACGGCGCCTGTCATCGTTGGTATTTTTCAATCATTTGTTTTATACTAAAATTCTCTCAGGTATGATGAAAAAATTACATTGATAAAAAACTTTATACATTTAATAAATAATTCAGTAACCCATTTACGTCCTCGATCTCCATTTAGGGACTACTTGATATGGGTGTATTTTGTTGTGTTGACTTTTTTCAGTAAGAAATTATTGATAAATCTATAGCATAGATACTATTGCATAGCATTTTGTACCAAAATTGTCAGTTATTTGTTCAAATTCGACATTTCACAGCAGAAAAGAACTTTATAGCAGTTACAACATTTACGGGTGAGTTGGTGTTTGCATTATTACTCGTATTTCAAGTTTTTTTTCTTTGGATTTTTACAAAAAACATAGACAAAACACATGAAATATTACACTTTTGAAATATTAATTAAATCATATGCTTGGAAAAAATATTGCTTCAAAAAATTTCATACCTAAGCACCCAGTGCTCCATATCTATATTTTCCAAAATAATAATAATTATTTATTGTATTTTTTTAAATTAAAATATCAACTTGTATTTTTCTGCAAATGGGTTAACAGGCTAAATGGGAACGTTTCTCATGAAGAAAAAAAACGCATAATTAAGGATGGGCGGTTGAATCATGAAAGAACGTATGTATTACTTATTTATTAGAGTGAGCGTGTAGGACGAAATATAATTTTACTAAGTTTTAACGGTAAATTTAGTTGTAAAAAGGAAGTTCATTGGTCTTTTTTTTTTAAAACTTGTTTATAGATTATCAAAACTAAGCCAAATAAAAAAAATGCATCATATTATCAGCGCCATGATTTTTTAAAGTGTTTTAATTTTAAAACTACTCCACCTGTGACGTTACAAGTTCTGCTAATTTATGAGTTTACTGGAAACCGAGAATCTATCAAAACACTCTATCGTGAGTTGATTCAGTAGGACTCGCGACGTCGTTCAAAAGAGTTATTATTTAATTTTTTTATGCATTTTCTATTTAATGCTCTAATTTTTACGGTGCGTTTAAAAATATTTCTTTATATCCATTTTCTCGTCGCGCTTTCTCATAATGTGGAAATATCTAAACGATCAAAAAATTACATTAAAGACACCAATATCTCAGCCAAGATAGAAAATGTTGAGGTTAAGGCATTTACAGGGCTAATGGCCTTGTCATTGGCTGGTTAAAATAATCATTGAACACATTACGCCTATTGTTTGTGATTGGCTCATCTTTACAATTTTAATAAGTTTCACATTTTTATCCAGTTATTTTCCTCATATACAAAATGCGTTGACTTTTTAAATTTTGATACAATGGAATACTTGAAAGCAGAATTATAAATGTTGCAAAATGTATATGACGGGTCATAAGCCCCGTAAATACCTACGTTCTCAAATTTCTTAATTACTCTTTTATCTCGGTTGTGATGTCTATCGAAGCATGATTTCTTTTGTCTTGCTAAGACATTGGTATGTTTAGAGGAATAAATCCCATAAAAAGTTATCAAACATACTTTAAATTTACTTAAGCAGTATATTTTTTGTTATTTTTTTATTTTGTTTATTTATAAAATCTTACGGATAATCTACAAAATATTCTCTTTTTCAAATTTACATTCTATTGGAAATAATAATACTTTTTACATCCTTTGGGAAGGTTTTCTAAGTCCTTTGTTAAGTTTTGTCTGGTAGTTTAATGTATAATTTAATTCCCTTGTTTATTAGTCTTGACTGTCCCTGTCTAGTTGTAGAATGTCAATATATATATATATGTATAAATCTATGATATTCTTGTATTATATCTGTGTTCACTACAATTATTTTCAAGTCTTATTTCTTCGTCTACAATTACACCAGTGATTAATTTATAAATAAATTTAACGAATTCTAGTTGAAAGAGTTCAGCTATGTTTGATAGTTTAGTTAATTTTAAGAGTTCTTTAATTGCTGCTTGGTTACGCGTGAATGTTTACTGCCATTTATATGTTTTGGTTGTCGGCTTTTCCTTGAAAAGTGGGAACCTGAGCAGCCTGGCAGTACTTACCGCATTGCAACAATTCACAAATTCCATTTTCAAAATAAACTGACGGATGTATTTTTTCTTAAAACAAATGATGTCTTCTGTGATCCGCACTATAAACTAACAACAACAAATAATATTCGTACCGCTATCTTGCTATGGGAAGTTGCCGCTTAAGTGTCAGCATTAATATCATCACCGCAACCAATATCTAATCCTGATACACCAAACAGAATAAGAAAAAAAACTTGACATCCGCATCATTCCCGCATTAAAATCTGGTGGAGCAAGGGGGAACACTTCAACACAGGTGAGTCAATTTCCATTGCATATTAAGTGGCAGAAAACGTTCTTAGTAACGTGTGTGTTGGCTGACCTTGTTGGACAATCTTGGATCTGTTCATGCGCTCTCTAAGCTATCGAGGAATTGACTTTTGCGCCTCTCTCTCGCGTCACCAGCTGCTAGAAAAGGGAGGTCATATACTAACTTTACTGTTTTATTTTGCTCTCTTTGTGGTATATTTATGTCGTTTTAATTTTCTGTTCCTCAAAGTAGTTGAATTTCATTTTTTTTAACATAGTTTTTATACATAAGCATTGAAATTAAGGGTTTTTAACAATGAAAAAAAATAAACAATAAAAATGTTTCGTTTCGTATAAAAAATAAACGTCATACATAAAATTCATCACAAATAAAATAAATTTGAATGAAATATGAAAGTTGAACTGTAAGATAATGTAAATAGTGTGAAATAAACTTATGCAATACCTTTTATCATCATTTTCTTATTACCCTATGATGCTGTGGTTTATTTTGCTTTACATTGTTACTCAAATTAGGTGTGTGGTGTGTTGCTATTTTAAAACTACCGTTTTTATTTTCAAATAAATATTTCATGTACACTACGAGAAATTGATGATAAGACCGGACCTTAAGTAAAATAATCGAACGCAACAACGACTAAACTACGAAGCAAGCTATCTTAACTCAATTTTTCTTCCAGGATTTTAATCCAAAAGTAACTATCTAGTCAATCGCGCTCTTCAAAGATTTTGGTTTTATTTCAAACACAGAGCAACATGCTTCGTCCGCCCGGACGTTGCTGAGTCACAATGATACTATTACTGACAAAATTTGAACGTAAATCAAAAAAATGTTAAAATATGTGAAACTAAATTTTATTTACATTTATAATTACCGTTTACTTAAATATTAAAAAATAAAGTTATCTTGAAATGTGGTAATACTGTTTTGTGTTGTATTTAAAGTAAGACGTAAGGTAGTTTGGTGAACAATATGTTGCATGAGAAGAGAACGAAGATAAAAGGAAGTTGGAGGGTGGAAATTGCACCAAGGATATATTGTACGCTTGCAGTACAGAGACATAGGGAACGTTGTACGGATAATTTACCAACACACTATTTGAGCTTTGTTTAGCAAGCAGCTTTACAAGTTTTACAATTTATTCAAATTCATAGATATGATGCTAAAAATTTCAACACGTTGCAATATATAAATGGTTTTCTGGAAATATTACAAATAAATTCAAACAAAGAACATGATTCACAACAACACAACAACACTAGAATATTTCGGGGTCCCTGGACTGATACCTAAAGCGTAAGACTGAGCATCTTTCCTTCATGTAAAAAAAAATGACGTAGATACGCTTTTACTGGTATACCAATGCAGTGCCCGATGCATCATTAGGTAAGGAAAGGGAATAAATTATATAATAACTAACCCAGTTATCAAGGGATATACTTTTGTACTTATCAAGTTATGACCTTATGTCACAAAAATAATTAAGCCGCTGTCATGTAAAATTTAAGGAAATTACTTGCGTCGTTGTTCTGTAATCATGACGCTGTAATTAAAATATCTAAAAATGAATTCTTGAAAAAACGCCTTTCATAAAATGCTATATGAAACCGATTTCACCTAGCCGACCACTTTGTTCATTTTAAAATATGAGTTTTTTGTAGAATTAACATTTATCATTATTTAACTTACAAATATAATAGTTTTCCATTGACTTTGATGACGTCATTTGTTTCTTCGATAGCGGTTAATAAAAATAAATCAAAAACTTTCAGCTGAAGAAATTCAAGGTAAAATCATCTTCAGAAATATCTGCCGTCGAAAGATATTAAAGTTTCAGAACGAATATAAAAAAGTTTTCACCTGGTATTAAAATAGAGCATTAGAAAAGTTTTGGAAACAAAATATTATAAGATTGTAAGCCTCGTTAGGATTTATATTTACTTGAAACCACATGTTCCCTCTTTATGGCACTAGTTTAAAACATTCTTACTTCCCCTTGCAAAAACAACTGCTGTTCGTATTGATTTCAGATTTCCGGATTCCTTTACCTACCCTTCCTTCCTGGGCGTAAAATACGTAACGGAATAAAATTGAGTTCTTAAAATAATTTTTCCCATTTTTTATTTGAATAATGTAAATCGACCCAACCTGCTTTATAATTAAAAATAATGTTCAATAAGTTAAAAAATGCTTTTAAATATTCATGTTATGTACGTAAAAAAATACATAACTTCGGTTTTTTTTGTCAATTTTCGGATGCGATTTATCAAATAAATCTTTTTATGATTCTTGAGAAAAAAATGATTGACAATTAATATTGATTATGTAAAATATTTAATGAGATCGTACTATAGTGATGGCTCTATTACCTACCATGCTGAGGTCCCGGGTTTGATTTCTGGCAATGTCCGCAATAAAATTTGATATAAAAAGTGGCTTTATACTACAATATTTATTTTTCCGCCAAGGGAAAGTAGTGTTACCTTACCTGACCTTTGTTAGGTAAGGTAACCAAAAGTGTTCAAAATTTTAAATGTTGTACTTCTTACTTTATAATACTTTCACAGTGACTTGATTTAATTGATGTTGTTATTAATATTTACATAAGCGGTGCTACATGCATAATTATGGGTTTAATATTTTTGTGACTTGTATGAAGAGCGTCAAAATAAAATAAATAATGATTATAATTAATGATTTAAACGAGCACTAAATAAATAGTCCAGATCTTGTCTCGATGTCCCTTATGTTTGAAAATGTTTCTTTCTTTTTTTTAAAATGTTTTAAACTATTATTTTATTGTAATATTCAAACCTTATAAATTGTATACATGGACAATGTCCGTTAATAAATAAATAAATAAATAAAAAAAAATATATAAAAAAAAAAAAAAAAAATTATAAATAAATAAATAAATAAATAAATGAATAAATAAATAAATAAATAAATAAATAAATAATAATCTTAATCGATGTTATTAAATTAACAACAAACTAGTTTATAATGGACATGGACTTTTTAAACTGAATGTGATACACAGTTTTTGTTATCATTTGTGTTTGCAAAATGACCATGAAAAATAATGGTAATTAGTATTTAAGGCTCTATAAATAAAATTAAATAAACTCACTATGAAAGTTTTAGAGTTGAATTCAATTAATAGCGCAATTTATGAATACATTTTTTTTAAAGTAACTTGTTTATTGGAGAAAAACAATGCTTTTTGTATCAGCAAAACAAATAGAAATACTTATTCATACTGGGATATTTATTTTACTGGCACCTGAGCCATTAGACTGGTTATCTTACCTCAATGTGGAAGATTGAGATACGCTAAAGTGAGATTTTTAAGTAAAAAAAAAACATTTTCTACGTTAATTTACAATGAATTGCTTTTTAGTAAGAATAGTTTATTTGTCGAGTCAATTCATACCTAGGATATTAGATTCGAAGAAGCTTTTCCCATTCGTATATTTTACGGAATCTGATGACTGATACAAACAATAAATATTGCGTACGTGGAAATATATTGCGGGCTCCTAATAAAGCGTGACCGCAAAGGCTTCAGCGGAAATTGTGTCATTTGTATTGCGCTACACAACCCCAAGTATCGTCACTGCCTTCACGTCTCACCCCTAAGGCTAGTAAACTCTATACTGGGGATGTCCCGGATACACACACTACGATTCCTAAACGTTTTCTAAGAGAACACTGTGTGTATTTTAAATTGGTGAGTTTAATTTATATATGTCAAATCAGGAACTGAATATCATTAATATTAAATCAATTGCTATTTCAAGTCAATGTATCATTTTTTTGCAAGTAAAATCGGAAGGTCAAATGTTAAGATTAAGACATACCTTGTTAAGAGATCCAAATTAAAATAGTCAATAACAATTGAACGGATGAAACTTTGCGTGTACATAAATTAATACTATGGAAAAAAAAATAGTTTTAGGTCTTAGTGCAAGCCTAGATAGTTTAGTAATAAACGGACGTTTTAGTATATATATTTATGTTTTTATTTTTTATTTAGTAGAATCAATAATAATATATGGTAAAAAGTCGCGGGGACATTTGACTAAAACTAATATTAAAATGATTTAGGGTCTACAGTAATCTATAGTTAAGAATTGTACCAGCAGAGATTTACGAACAAAGAAGTTATAATGATCTCCTGTACAAAACAATCAAAACTCTGCCTGTTCGAGGATTACTGTGGCTTTGCATCATTTTGAAACAATTTAATAGTAATACATTCAAGTTTCCTCTCAAACATAACCATAATACACGCTTCACGTATAATGATGGTTTGGTAGTAGCAAAAGTATGTAATACGTATGGTTATAGAGCTCCCAAATATGCATTTTTAATTTATTGCCGAAAGAACTTAAATTTAACTCGCATTGTAACAAGAGCAAAATAAGAGAATGTTTATTTGATCAAAAGTTTATAGATGAATAGTGGCTTATGGGTAAATATTTTAATTTTTCGTATATTTTCCTGTGTTTAAAAAATAAATTTATATATTATTATTTGTATAAACATGTTTATTCTGATCATTCCGGCTGTCTTTATTGTTTTTATAAATGTAAATAATATTTTATAAGTTAGTTTATATATAATCGCCACCAACAAGCTATAGAAAAAGGCTTGATGGGATTTTAGTTTTAGTAAAAATATAACAATTGAAATTTTTTTTTAAATGTAAAAATGTAAAATCATATGATTTAAATAAAAAAAAAATGATAATATTCATTTCCGATGCCTACTGGTTTCGAGACCTATGCGTTTATCCACGAGGGCAATAAATAACTAACATAAAAATAACAATGATAAATAATTTATACATTGTTAACACATTTATACCAATATTTGTAATTCACTCTTTCATGAATCGAACCCGAGACCTAAAGCCAGATAGACGAATGAGCCAATTCTTACATTACCTGTGACTAGTTTTTTCCGTAATTGTTTTTTAATGGTTTAATATCAATGTAAATTTACTATTAAAATAAATAAAACGATGAATGTTGCACAGTGTGTAAAGTGGCCACTCAAACCAGCCAATGACATTTAAGGTCTTCTCCATCTCTCTTGTAATTTGTTTAAATAAAATGTTGTTTAAAGCAGCTCAAAAATATATATTTTTTTTGAGGCAGAAAATATATATTAATTCAGTGCTATCTTAAAACTTCATTTTTCTGATTTTGTATTATCTATTGCATTAAAATTTAATTGATATAGAAATTCTAATTGTAAGGAGCATTCAATTTACATAATTAAAAAACATAAACAAATTAAGGAAAAATTTTCTACTAATTATATTGTGTCGTCTTAAAAACGTATTATTTCAAAACCACTAGTAAAATTTTCTTAAAAATAGCACAGTAAACTTCATTTTTATTGTTGTCGTAATCCCACAGTTATGAAATCCTCGACATAGGGGATGAAAAACGACTAAAGCCCGCGTTATCTCTTCCTTTAGGTACGCCATTATGTTGGCTATTTTAATAAAAAAAGGCTCTCTATTTTCCATCTCACTCTGGTAAGGAGAAACTTGGCATTTTGTTTTGTTTTGACTTAAGAAAATCCAGACAGCACATTTGCATATATTGAAATTTGCAGATTGTGTCAGACAAAATGAAGGATAAAAATTTTACGGCTTTTATTTTGCCATGTCCTTTATATTGACGTCTTTATGTCAGCCATAAGACACAAAAATCCTAAAACATAAAACTCGTGTGACGAAATCGAATTTATTTTTTAAAATGCGTGTTCCTTACTTCCCATAAAATATTATATTTACTAAAGTAGGCAAAAAGGTTATCTTTTTTTACAAGAAACGTATTTCAAAATGTAGCAAAACCTCACAATTTCTTGTACAATATTTTTGATAAAAATGAACATCACATAAAATTTAAAAGTAAAGTGGATTGTTTCAGAGTGTTTAAAAAGAGTTATTAAAATGTTTGATTTAAAAAAAATAACGAATTACGTTGAATAAGTTGAATTTTTTAGTTTTTTTCTGTTAGTTGTAAGTTATTATTTTGATGAAAATTGGAAAACATTCTGTAGTAGAACAAAATTTAAAATACGGACCACCTGATACTGTATCTGCGATACTACTAAGGGGCCACAACATTTCTCATATACAAAGTGGTTTAAGTTTATCGTATTTGTATTCCAAACAAATGGACTGATTGCTAAAATGACTTTGACTGCTTTAAATTGGAGACAAATTTAAAATCAACTTTGAAAAGCAAAATATTATGACGAATCTACTAACCATATGGGACATTACATTATTTGATCTTAGAATGCGTTTTCATAATTATGTTTTAAAATCTCAAAGGTGAGTTAAACGGTCATTTATATAATATTACTATTAATATAAAAGATCAGTCCATACATTATTAGAATTCAAGTGAAAGACTTCCCAAAATATATAAAAACAGCTGAAAATTCCCCCCACAGGAGAAATAACCCTCTGAAGAACAGGCCACATAGGTCGGTAGCAAGAATGGAGGTGATAAAAAACAGTTCACTATGTTTTAAGTAAATCCAATGCAACTGATTTTATAACGTTAAACAAATAGAAAGTAAGCAAATTCCAGGGATGATTTTATACATAAACAGTTATTAAAGCCGAAATGTGTTAAGGTACCCACCTTTCTTTTAGGCCATGTGTTTTTTAATAGTTCTTTCAGGACGAATCTAGAGCGTCAACCTAGCAAGCTAAGGTTGCCGAATGGGGTAGAAAATGAACAAAGCGTCTCATTTGACAATAATTATTAGAGCCTCGCTGTTGGGTGAAAGAATTAGACTTGTTAATAGGAGCTTCCTTCGCGATATTCCATGATATCTCGGAAAGACCGGTTTTAGCTTTTCGCAATGCAAATTTTGCTAAAGCGCTATGCAAATTCCCGGCACCGCTAAATGTTACATTGCCGAAATACTCCGGTTTATGTACGCCTCGCCATGCCAGCGTAGACGATTTAAAATGTTTGAATACATTTTCATAAATTCTCGCGCTGTCGATACAAGAGCGCGATAAACGGCGATACTTTGTCTCGCCTCAGTTGTTTTTCTTCATGTATCTTTTTTATTAGAAGCAAAAATCTGAATCCTTTGATTTGACGTTCAATAAACCCAAGAATAACGGTTGAAGGAAATGAGACTCAAAACATTATTACTGACGAGATGTTTTTCGTGTTCATGTACGTTATTTTTTTTTCAAGACAATATAAATACTATAAGCCTCAAAGGTTAAAGAAGATCAGTAATCAACTCAATTTAAGACAATTAAAATGATAACGAATATTTGAGGTTATTATTTGAATCAGTAAAATAATGTTAGTTTTTTTATAATAATTCACAGAAAACTGCGTATGCACAACTTAAGTTTGTATTGAAATCTTTTTGAAAGCTTGCCATCTTGAAATGTAACAAAATGTAAAAAAAACTTTTTCATAAAAATGTTTTATTAACTAACCTTGACTCAAAGACAACATTAATAAATGTGGTAAAAGTATGATTGAAA
This sequence comes from Micrasema longulum, assembly GCF_059751315.1. Classification (NCBI taxonomy): domain Eukaryota; kingdom Metazoa; phylum Arthropoda; class Insecta; order Trichoptera; family Brachycentridae; genus Micrasema; species Micrasema longulum. Next base: position 60,198 of record NW_028278005.1, read on the forward strand.
TATTTTTTCTTCCGTTGGGAGTCATACAAAAACCCTGTAATTAGTCAATGGTTAGGTCATTTTTTAAATAAAGTAATTTGTTATAGTACCTAATTAAGGACGTGTGCGACTGTATGACGAGCCTTGAAGAGGTCGTTAAACCGATTAAACGAGTAACTGGTTATTCCAAATTTGTTTATTAATTTGACGTTTATTTTTATAATTAACCAGCGGACCCGACAGACGTTGTCCTGCCCGAACGTTGGCAAAAGACTTTTCATTGAAAGGTAGGTACATAGATACTTATTTGTGATTAGATTCCAAAACTAAAAATTGATAATGTTTCAATATTGAATTCAAGAAGGTACCGTGGTACTTCAACTATGTTTGAGTATCTCCAAATGCTTGCAGACTGGCTGGATTTCCCTTCTCAAAAATAAATCTATCTATAAAATGATCTCCAAAACATAAAATAAATATTTATTCAAATATTGCATTCTTTTTGCCAACGTCAAACTCCGGTCGTATCACCAACAGAGGGGTTTACTTATGTAGGAGTACGGTTTTTAAAATTTTTTTGAATTTAATATTATTTTTGTATTACCAAAAATTCCGTATAAATAAATTAATCGGTAGAAATAATAAGGAAATTAAGGAAATAATCTGATTGAAATCCAAAAAAACAAATGCTGTTTGTAAACATAAAAAAAAACTTTTTTATACACATAAACCAACATCTTTCCATTTTTTTGTAAATACATTCTCCTCGAATTTAACCCTGGTAGATCGATGAATAAAACATATTAGATTGAAGATTTTAATACCTACAAACACGCACAGCGCAAAGATCTATTTTTCTCTGAAAATCGCACGTAAATTGGTTGAGTCGTTTAGAAGGAGTTCAGTGACATCACACGTACAGAGGAATTATATATGTAAGGATTACTATGAATTTTCACCAAAAAACTTGTGGTGAAACATTGGTTTTGACTCTAGAGTTGCAACGTGAAACCATTTTCTTACTAGTGAAACGTTAAATTAAATGAAGTAATTACTATGACCAAAAAGTATGTCTTTTAAGCTGCACAGCGGAATACGAGACAACTAACTTATAATATATAAATATTGTGTCTTAACTGCATTGCGAGCTTGTGGCGAGGTCAAAGTTAATAAGAACAAAAAATATTTATGTATTTAACTTAGGGAATAGCTGGCTAATTATCATTATTACGTTTATTTTCTAAACAAATGGTATTTTACCCTTGAATGCATGATTTTTTTAATAGAATAATTTTTTTTTGGTGTATTTTAAGTTTGTGTTGAAGAAAGATTTAGGTTTTGGATAACAATAATTAAAAAAATCCTAATGTCATAAAAAGTATAACATTATTAAAAAAGTATTGTTTATTTACATCAAACTATAATTCACGTCGACCTCATGGTGTAATGGTCGGCGCGATTGTCTACGATGAAAGAGGACTCGGGTTCGATTTCTAACATAGTTGATACGATATATTTATTTAAGACGGTGCTTTTACACTAGAACATTTCAATGTCTCTGGACTACTGCCTGAAGCGTAAGACTGATCATCTTGCCTTTATGTAACAAAAATGATCAAGATGCGCTGCAATTGGTGTACCAATTACAAACAAAAAATCATGGTCAAAATTTCATGTCACATTATTTATAGACAAGAAGTGGATTTATGTTTTTTTATTTTCTCTGAACTCCATGAATAAACTATTTGAATTATTACCAGGCTGATAAAATACTTCACTTTTAATGATTTACAATAATTATACCTAAGTATTTGGTATGATAAAAATTTCCCTCACGGTGCATTTACGGGTAAATAATATATTATATCATTCAGGTCAAGAACAATCCATATTGTACATTTCTTTGGCTGTCAATTCCTGTGCATCAAATCAAGTAATATTTACATCCCGTTTTGCTGTCATTAACTGCCAATGAATTGTTAACATTTCGGTCAAAAATTTATTATTTTATTTGTGTTTGGTGAAAAGTAATGTTACAAACACTGGCAACTTAATTAATATATAATTAAATGCTTTTATTTTTACTGCGCATTTTTATTTGAAATATATATCCAATTCCCCGTGATACTAAACATCCTCATTTTAGAGGAGAACGCGATATTTGCAAAATACAAGGTGCGGTTGGTAAAGCTAGGGTTTCCTAGGACAGCGGTGCCCGTGTTTTAACGGCCGTAGTGAACGGTGATGCGGTGGACAGCCGTCGTAGTGGTGACTAGAGAGTGGTTTTATTTTTTAACGGTGTTATCAACACCATTTTTATAGGAAACCACTCTCTAGTCACCGTTACGACGGCTGTCAACCGCATTAATGTTCACTACGGCCGTTAAAATACGGGCACCGCTGTCCTAGGAAACCCGAGCTTAAGACAATCAATTTTTAGTTTTAACCAACCTACTGTCATTTTAAATTCAGTGTAGAAAATGAATCATGCATTTCCTGTATTTAAATAATTAATTATCAAAACATTAAATTGACTGTTAACAAACTGCTGATAAGAGCCGATGTGAAATCGCTGAGAAACATGGAATTAGTACATGCCCTTAAAATCTTAACAGGAAGTAAAATGAACGATTGACAGTATGTAGTTGAGAGCATCCTCGGTTACAATATGCAGTTCATTAAGTAAGTTGCATCATGTAGTTCAGTTCAATGCTCATTGACTTAAGTAAAACGTTTCCACAGCCCTTTCAGTTACTCTGTTTATACTACAAACACGCATCAAAGCATAGTATTGTTTTCTTCTGTCACCTCTTAACTGAGTATCAGCCCCATATTCCTCATCAAGCATTCAAAGCATACCAATGTTATTGACATACTAGATGAAAGCTTAAAAAAATTATTTTGTATTATTTTTGTCTCGCACGTTTTTCGGAAATTCTATTTAGAAAAACTTTGTTCTTGTCAGCTCGGCGAAAAATTGTTACCTCAATTTTTCTTGAAATAATGGATGAACATGGAGTGTTTGGCGGTAAGTGAATAAATATTTGGAGTAGGCGAGCATGGTCAAGCACTTATGTCTGTCTCCCTCGCACTTGAGCAAATCGAATTTTAGAACGGGACGTGTAGACGACCAACACTATGTTGTTTGAACACGTCCACTTGAGACGGGAGCTTTGACATAGGAGACATTATGTTTAAAAAAAGGTCTTCCTGTGAAGGAAAATATTTGTGTACGAAGAAATTTTTATTTTATTTATTTTATAATAAAACAGATAGGTATGTTTATGTAATGTAAAACCATTTTAAATGATATCATTAAACAATCTATACAAATTCAGCATTTAAAATTTTAATGTTTTAGTTTGGTACAACATCAAATCCTATTAATTAATGTCGTAGAAATTGATGGGCACAATGCTAAAATACTTGTAACAACAATTTTATTTTAGTAAAAGTAATAATATGTGGGTAGTACGTATATAGATTTTAATCGAACAAAGTCTGATGGGGTCACGTTGTGGTGATATTTATTCATATTTTTTCTCTTGCAAACGATAATTAATAATAATCAAAATAATGTAAACTCACCGGGGTTACCAATGCCGAGGACACTTATCAATATCCTTTTTTTAAACCTTTTTACGTTTGAGAATAAACAAAGAAGACTAACTTAATACACAGAGATTATTTTTAAAATGTTCAGACAGTTTTAAACACAACGTATTTATGTTTATTATGAATTTATGTACTTTATTATTTATATTACAAAACGTACAGTAAAAGAACAAAAACGTAAGATAAGCCGTACACTTGTAGAGCAGTTGATTCAATATTGGTGTGGGTGAATGAGACAATCCATTTTACTTCTACCTAGCTCCACTATACATTTTTTATAGTCTTTTTGAACATTTTCTCGCTACTAATTGTTTTAATAGATAGTGGAAGTAGGGTATAGATTTAAATAGAATATTACTCAAAATCCCTTTGTCCGAAAATGGTATCAGTTTGTATTTGTTTAAACTGGCTTTGTGTTGAGGATCTAGTGATTCAATTATTTGTATGTGATGATTTGTAGGGGTTATATCTTTCATTTGAGTAAGAGTAGTTTTTGAATCTGTATGTGAATTTTGTTTTAGCGTTTAATTGTTTTGGTGTCAAAAGTTGTGATTTGTGGAATATTTCTTGAGTAAATGTCTGAATCGGGACTCTTGAGTATTATTTTAACTCTGGATGATGGTTATAGATTCAAGTTCCTTTCAATCACAACTACATTCACATTTCTAACAATGTTATTTACGACTTATTAAAATTAGGTCCTGTGAGTCTTGTAGTTTTGTTGATTGAAAACGATAACATATCTACAGTATCTGCATATCCAAATATCCCGACAAATTTATTCTATGTCTTAAAATCAACAGTTCTCAATAATTAACCAGTATAACAGAATCTGGACTTTTTATTTTTTAGCTACATACAACCATCAAAGCTCTTAATCTTAAAATTCACGACAAGAATGGAAACAGTAAAAAACTGCGTTGCATTTAAGCTTTTCGTTTCCAAAAACAAAACAGTAAAGAATATCAGGTAAAATATTCGGTGAAATTTTATTTAATGAAATGAGAACTCTATATTAAATATCAAATTTTGTATCACCCGTCCATGGAAGGAGTTCTCTCCCGAAACTAAAGTTTTATTTATTTAATATAATAAATTAGTAATATATGTGTTTAACTGATAACAAAGTTTTGATTAGATAATAATTTAAACAGTGAAGCATTTGATTTAAAATTCACCATTCGGCCTTCGATTCAAAATTATTAGTCTACTATTATAATTTTTTGATGTTATAGCTAGTACTTTCCAAAAAGAGACTAGTTCTTGTACTCGGAGAGTGATTAACACCGCTGTTTTTATTTTGTAATTTGAAGTAAATATAATTTCGAATGTAAATAAAAAAAAACAGGAAATAATACTTATAAAAATAGTAAGCTGTAATATTTGAAGGTTAATTTATTTAAATCTCCAAGTACAAACATTAGTCTTTTTGCATACTTAATGTTAAAGCAATATCTTGAAGCCATCCAAAAAACAAACTGTTTAAAAGAAAAGTTAGTCAAAAATTTGTACCAAGAATAAAAATATATATCAAAAGACAAATACATGGAAAAAACTTTATTAAAAAAAATAACACCTATTTTTTAATAAGGAGATAAAGCTTGCATAAATTAACTTAAATAAAAGTACACTATGTTATGCATATTAAAGGAATGTGGAATAAGGAGAAAGAAGCTTTAAATGAGGAAAAATAGGAACCCAGGAAAGAAAAGCAATAAAAATATATATTTTAAAAAACAATAAAAAAAGGGAGGTCAGGATTCTAAGGATATGTAGTAATGTTTCAGGCTTTTTTTGAAGGTGGCTAGAATTTTATTTTTAGTATCAACACTATTTTTTTATGATTTACATGTAATATAAACACATGCTAATCTACATTTTTTTAAATGACTCACCAAGCTAATTTATATGGCTTGTTGGAGAAGATCCTTTACATTAAAACATATGATTAATTACACAAGTGGTATAATAATTACTACTACTTACGAGTACTTTACTGTAAGAAGCATTTGTTGAGAAACGCTTCTATCTCGATAGAATCTCTTGGGATTAAAATCCAATGTGTGTTTACAAAAAAAATAATGATCGAAATATTATTCCAAATATATTTCTAAAAATTGGCCAAAGACAAAGAAAGATTAAATACGCACATGCTCAAAAGTCATAAATTTTGATGACATTTTATATCTTATACAATTTTGGCGGAAACTATTATTTTTGTGAAGATTGGCCGAATGAATATGATAATGAAGGCAGCAGTGGGAAGAAGAGGTGTTGTAGAGGGTAATAAATTCTAGATAATAGGGGTGGAGGTGCCTGCAGCGATTTGTCCTAAAATATATAACACTGCTCCGTTGTCTCAAGTGATAACGGTTATATTTAATAACTTCAGATACTGGCTCGCTGAGATAGGGGCTATTTAAGAAACACATACATTGGCTTCAGAAGACAAGGGTGTTTTTATATTAAGAAAAATAACACGAGATCTATTTATCGTCTACGTAAAGGATTAAGTATTTAAAAAAAAAATGTTTTCTTGAAAAATTGACGGAGAATATACTGTCAAACTACTCTTTTTATTTTATTTTATTTAAAAAAACTCAATAAACAATTTTTATTAGCACAATTATTATTTTTATGTCCCGATTTGTTGAAATATTCCATGTTAAATTGAGACTCTTCTACGAGTATACTAAAATCAATACATTAATAAATATTATGACATATCAATATACAAATCAATATCAATTTACCAATGGAAACGCAAGTCAAAGACATTTACAAACTTACTGACATTCTATCATTTTTTGACATACCGTATTATGAGATTGCGAAAACGGCGCTTCAAGGTGTAAATAGAATCTCTCACTAATATTGGCTATACCTTCGACGTCCACCAGTATAATACGCAACAGAGCCAAAATATTCACATACCTGGATCACGCACGACAAGGTATGATCTAAGGTCTCTGCTGTACCTTGCTTGTTGTGAGTACAACAGGCTACCGAAGTCCTATAGAATTCCAAAAACTGACTGTATTCATTGAAAAAATTACCACTTGAGGTATGTGGAAGGTGAAATTTAGTTTTAAGTTTTTCTTTTTCCTCGGATATTTCTTTCTTACAATATGTAAATATTGAATATTATTTTTTATGATGAATTATTTTTAATTTCTTTGTATTTTATGCTTGCTTGCTATCTTATTTCAGTTTTATGTACATGTTATTACTTGTTACTATATTATTATTATTACCATATAATTATGTTAATATTATTCTGTTCTTAAATGAGTTTGTTGTAACTCCTAGTACAAAAAAAATTGTATGATTTAATAAAAAAAAAATTAAAAAAAAAATTATAAAAAAATATAGACAAATAAAAATAAAAAAACAGATAAGCTATTTGATATCCCTTTTTTGCTTTCCTTCCACCTTTATACTAACCCTTATTTCAATTTTATATTTTTTGATGTCCAGTTCCATTTTAATATCATTTAAACTCTTATTTTGTGCATTATTGGTTACTTTTATTTAAACTTTGTATATCATGCGTAAATTATTATAGTAATTTTATTTTTGTACTATATATTCTATTGATTTATGATTATTATTACTTTGTATTCTAGTTATTTACAACTCGTTAAAAATGGCCCTCATAATTAAATATTTAGTAAATCATAAGAACGCAAATATTTCTATTTATATTTGAAGAAAAAAAATAAAAAATGTAGAATACTAATAAATCATTCCAGATTTGGATTCTTGTCTGATTTTATCAATCGTTAAATTTTCATATTTCTAATTCACACATATTTGTTCTTAATATTGTGATTCTGCAGCGTTAACTTCGCTTATATATTTTGATGAAAGTTCTCTGTTTTATTTCCATCCGAATCTTATATTAATAATTTAAATTTTTTGATCATTTCGGCTATAAATGGAACCATAAAGCTACGGAATTTCTCACCATAATTTACTGAGTGTCTACTACATAACACGTACTAGACAAGGAAAGGTTCCCAATAAATAAAACTCCTACACCATGAACATGTTTGTAGTAGAAAATATGATTTAGCGAAGATATTACTCTATTCAAATAATGAATGTATACAAAAGGGTAAAATGGGGTAGTTTATCCAAAAACTCAATGTTCTAACGAGCGCAGTTGGTAAGTAACTCTTCCATAGATACTCGTAGCTTAGTGCGCAGGTGTTGTATGTCTATATATTTTTTTCATTATTTATTTTTAAAGTTAGGTTATATTAACTAACTAACTAACTAACTAACCATCACGCCATTTCCCCAGAGGGGTAGGCAGAGAGGATAAAACGCCACACCACTCTGTCCTGGCACACTTCCTTTGCTTCCTTCACATTCATACATCTTCTCATGCACGCACGTCGATTATTCCGACTTTTCACATGACCACTTTCAAGAATTTGTTGTACTTGATCATGCCATGTCTTTCTCGGCCTTCCTCGACTTCTACAACCAAACACATTCGCATCATAAATCTTTTTAGCCGTTCTTTCATCATTCATTCGCTCCACATGACCGAACCATCGCAAAAGACCTTTCTTAATTTTGTCGATAATGCTTAACTCAGCCTTGCATTCTGCTCTAATTTCGACATTAGGGCACCTATCATACATTGTTTTTCCGCACATTCGCCTTCCGTTAGCTTATATTACAATTAGGATATGGACTTATATTCAGACTGACTTTAATAACATATAATTTTACAGCGTCTTACAGTAAACAAAACATTTATTTATAGATTCATTTAAATTTCTTTTCATTCTTCATACATTCAGGCATCTTTTCACACACTTTTTTTTTTTTTTTTTTATACATTAAACGCCCATAGGGCTTTAACAATATTTTTTTTCTTATATTATTCATAATACATAAAAAGTTTAGAAACAAAAATTTGTGGCAGTTATACGAGTACAAAGGTTAAAAAATTAGTCGGTAAAAACATGTTTAATAAGTTATAGTAGAAGTAACTCAAAAGTCCGTAATTTACCTGCTATAAAGTGTAATTTAATAAACTTGAAAGAATAAAAAAAGTTATTAAATTTAAAGCGCATACACATATTTAAATAAACCAATACAGAAAAGTTATACCATCACTTTATTAATTAAGTAGCAAAAGAGTGACTGTTTTAAACATTGATTTAACTGGTAATTTATGACATTGTACTTAACATTATTTTTATTTCATTTTGTAAATTCGATCAATTTTTTTAAACTTTTATACATGATGCAATTTTGAGATTCCGTTTTTTTTTTAATGGCAGCATTATTCTGTCTTATTATTTATTATTTTGAGAAACATGAAGTAAAAAACAAAAATTAAATAAGTTTTTCAGTTTCTTAAAAATCATCCATAAACATTAAAAAATTATGCTTTTCATGTGTTTAGCAACAATAACAGTTAAATGACTTTTTGATGATATTTTTAAATGTCTTTAATTAAGCAAACAGATTTTTCGAATGCATTTTTCACGCTTATAGCGGTTGTTTTAATAAATCTGGTTATGATTTCGTGGTAAAATAGCGGATACACAAGTTTAATATTTTAAGTTTTACAACTTACCTCTCATTTAAAAACATGCTTATTTACGATTGATTCAAAATTGCACTAAAATTAATAAATTTGTCAGTCAAAAGAACGCAAATATGTATTTTAAAAACGTACAGTATCTTCGCACCAAGCCACAAAAGCAGTCAATGTAAGACAGCCGTGTGTCCGACATCGCCTTTGACTTACTGTGTGTGGGGGTCTTAAATCAAAGTTACCCTGTTACAGTCACCCCCTTTATAGCAAAACCCTCCCTCAACTGAACGGCCGGAAAATATTTCATTGTTTAAGGATGTAGCAGGATTTTTTAAACACCACCTGTGAATATTTTAGGGGTTGTTTTCTTAACTAATTTTGGCAGATTTGATTTCAGTTTGCTTATAAGGGCTTCATTACATTTTGTCTATGAGGGGAGTTTATGTAAAAAAGTTTTTTATGACTCAATATTAAAAAAAAGAATTTAAATATTCTTCACTCATTTTTTCAGGTTGATTGAGTTCTTGTTGTTATTAAAATATTCCGAAAACAGATAATTATTCTCAACATGATTTTTCGTGCAGAAGACTAAGCTTTAGTCAAAAATAAAAAAAAAAACTAAACTTTTGTGTATTAAACTGCTTGTAATGGATAAGAAATATTTTTATTTTTAATTATTTGGAAAATGTTTTTATTTTCAGACCATTTTTTTGAAAGTCGCAAATAAAAAGTATAGCTTTACACAGCAAATATTTTTTATTTAAAATGAAATTTTGTCGTTTAGTTAATGGAGATTTCAAATTTTGGAGATATATATCGTGGAAAGACGGGAGTATTGTCAAGTTACGGAAGGTGTTGACCACACCTCGCTTCTCATGACATTGGTCGTAGGGAGTCAGAAAAGTTGATGCATGCCACGGATTGGAGAACCTTACTGGATGTCAAAAATAAAATATAAAAATAAGGAATAATTTAAAAAAAATATATTTATAGATGACAACCATGAAGTTTCGCATAAATAAATTGTCTATGTTTTTATTAATGTGTATATGTACATGTGTATATATGTGTATGTCTGTATGTATATGAATCAAAATGTGTATCCGAATAAGTTTATATTTTGTTTGTCTGTGCTCTATATTAATTTGTTAACTATTATAATATATTAAAATGTAATTGCCTAGCTTGGAACGGGGTATGTACCCTAGTTAGCTGGGCAAAGTGAACATGGAATTGTATTTTGAAAAAGAGTGTGAATAAATAAATTAATAAATAAATATAATATATAATGTGTACATTGCATACTCGTATATTTTATGAGTGAAAAAATATTTTTAAATCATTGTTCCTCTTTATATTTATACGAATACATTTTTTTAAAGTTTCTGACTGAGTTTTTGACTCAGTTTAAAAATATTGATAAGGTAGTCAAACGATATCTAAGCAACGATGTTTTAAGTATGTCCAATGTTTGTAGACATGCTGGATTTCCTCCATATAGAGTTATTTATATCTAATCTTGTATCAATATAATATATAATATAATTTGTATCAACAGAGAGGGAAAACCTTTTTTTAATAAAAATATGGAAGTCTAGGCATATACAGAGCATATGACCTGTCATCGGCTGGTTTGAGTGGCCACATCAAACCATGTGTAATATTCAGCAATCTGCCTATGTTTGAACATTCACATTTCCATCTGTTGACATTTGTGAAGTAAAAGAGCTGAAACTTTTATCATGCGGGTAGGAATAGAGTGTAAATATAAAAATAAAATGTTTTCTGGCCTTGTCTAGGGGGTTAAATGGTTTGGCCGGATAAATCTCACCCATATGATTAAGGTTTCAGCTCTTTTACTCAACAAAAGTCAGCAAATGGAAGAGTTGAAGAAATGTGGATGTTTAAACAAAGGCAGAATGAATAATGTTATACAGTGCGTAAAGTGGCCATTAGCCCTTTAAATACCCGGAAATCCATTGTTCCTTCTCGAAAAAAATTTTCCTCACGTTTGTGACAAATTTAGATTTTTGAACAATTTATTTTGCACTTTATGTATGTACAGATTTAATTTCATTAAACCGATAATAACTGTCGTTTGATTTAATTATTTTATTCATTAATTTTTGTTTACATTATAAACAATAAATAATAATAAAAATAATGTGACCTCACTGAAATTGCCCTTGCCGAGAACACTCAACCATATACTTTTCTTATTTTTTTACATGCAATAATTAACAAAGAAGACCAAATATTCAAAGAAATCACAAATAGTTCAGACAGTTTTAAACTCTACGTATTTATGTATACCAATATTATTCATATTGTAAAACGCATATTCTTAGTAAGGTATTAAAAAAAAAAACGCTGTACTCAATTCTTTATTTATATGTTTAATATACATACAAAGTTTGTAATGTGACGCGTTTCGTCTTTTTAGCACATTTTCAAACTAACTCAGTCAGTTTTATATTCTACCAACCAAATTCATTCACGATACATAAATGAATATAAATTTAAATTTTAAATAATCATTAACTGATTTGCAGTAAAAATAACTGATAATTCATTGTGTTTTTGAGATTTTTTCCATTTTTAAATCACAAACTCAATTATGTATTGATGAACATAAATTCTAAATATATCTCAACAATTTAATTCTGTTAACACGTATAAACAGCTAAAAGTAAGTTTTTTACATCACAATAAAAAAACCTGAAGTTGTGTCTGTGAGAGTACCGGATGTGTTATTTAAAAACTTTTTTAGGAATTCTCTACTTTTATTCTTCTTGCAACAAAGCCCGTCGTGCTTTTATGGGGAGAAAAAGTGGAAAAATGTAAAAAGCTCCGATAATTTGCAAACTTTATAACGGAGGAAACTTTTCAAGGCTTTTTGGTACGCAAAAGCATAAAATTGTTAAGATTATGGAAATATGCCTAATTAAACACAGCTTTCTATGACTTTTCATTTATTTTGCATTAAAAAACCGAAGAATTTATCGGGAAAGACATTAACAGTAATTTCTATACCCTTTCTAAACAGTGATTATTTATTTATGTATAACTTGAACGCCGACACTTATACCTACCAAACATATGGACGTTAATACTAAAAAGTGCCATAGCCATAATAAAAATTAACAATTTTCCGAGGATGTCAAATTCAAAAAATTTCCTTTAAGCCATATATGAAGAAAATTGTACTTCAAAAATGTGTTTTTGTTACGTCATTTACTTGTTTATTGTGGAGTAAAAAATTGAACATAGTTACAGAGAAAACAACCAGCCATAAAAAAGTAAAACAGAGATAATTGCACTTTTATAAAAATAGTGAATAATCAAATCTACACAATAGTTAGAATGTTTTTGACTTCGCCAAATGATAAACAATGAATACGATAGTTTTTTTTTACATTACAAATAAGGAAATTATTATGGATTTGACCAGTTTTGGTGATTTTTAAAGTACCGTAAGTTTTTTCTAGTGCCATTGCAAATTGAGAAATGCCGTTTTTGAGAACGACACTACTTAAAAGAAGTGATTATTACAGCGTTTTGAGTGAAAATGGAGTAGGTGTTTTTAACAGAACGTAGAATTTACTTTATTGTACCCGATAACACCAATATCTATTTTTTCAAAATAGTGGACTAACTGCTTTCTGCATAACAACGTAAAATTATTTACTATCAAACGCAAACTAAGTATTTGAAAATTTGGTTTGAGACACAGATTGGAGCCGGATGGACGTCACGTCACTTAAGGTTTTGTTAATATATTATGTATTTGTAAAATTCGTGTTTATTTGCATCATATAAAAAATCTAACTCACGCGTTGTCTCTAGCCTACAACTCTTTAAAAAATAAATAATTTAAATTTCCCTTTCATAAAAGTCGACTTTTTATAATTGTAAATTTATGCATTGAATAATGCGATAAGTTTCATAATTAATAAAGTTTTTTTTAAAATAGTTTAAAAAAGAGAGAAAAAAATATTCAAAAGCTTACGACTCGTTTAGCGAAGATAGTAAGATAAGACTTTTCCATTAAAGGACAAAAATTATCGCGGCTTTCGCAGAAATTGGGGCTTTTCTGACACAGCCTTACAGGCTTTAGTAATAAACTGAAACTGGAATTCAAAAGTTCCATTTAGAAACGGCTGTAGCTAGAATCGATTTCCGCCGTTCAAATTAATGACGGCATTAATTGGTATTCAATGGTTTGAAATGATGAATGGCGGAGTATTTATTTCAGATGTAAAGTGATCAAATGCTGAAGTATAAAGACAAGCAAATTATTTTCATTTTAAGCGCTTTATTGAATACTGTACCGTATTTTTTTATGAATGGGGTTAAAAAATTTAGTTTTGAATAAAATAAATTATTGACATTGCGATTTATTTATTTTATGGTGGACTTATCACCGACAATAGAGAAATGTCATTTATTTTTTTGTATAATTTAAAAATGACTAGCAAGCAACAGCCTCTCTGTCAGCCGGGTTGTCACCGACTGTTCCATGCTAGGGCATTCGGCCTTTTGGGCCTCATGTAATTGGCCCTCCAGACCTGGTTTTATGGTTAAAAGGGCCTCAGTTGATCGGTTACGAGCCTTAATTGGTTAAGATCTTAAGCACCTTGAAATATCACCCCTTTACGCATCATTTTTTTTTTGTTCAGAACAATCTAAATGCGATAAAGAATAATTTGTCACTCAGAATAATGCTACCAAAACCTCTACAAAATTAAAAATTTACAGATATAATATTAACATTGAAGTAAGACCCTTAAGCCCACCATCCACCCGCAGCTGTTATAGAGTCCTGAGGGACTCTCTGTCAGCTGCGCATAGAGGAAAGTTATTATAAATATTCCTAAGGAATACAAACTATATGCAGATTAAGGACGGAGGAGGAGGACGTATGGACAGAGGCCAACACGTCGTCCCCACCCCTCAGGATCCCCTCAATGCCTCTGTTTTTTTTTTTATTCAAAAAAATATGTTAACAAACAATATAATATCAACAATGTCCACACAAAAAGTTCAATTAGTAAGCGATTAGCATTGAACAGCGAAGAATCTGTAATTTAATAAAATAACAGTCAGCTATCGCTGCACTGACTATTACATGCTAGTCAATTTGGCCCATCGGGCCTCATTAAATCAGTCCTGCGAGTTTTAATGATTTTTTCAAAAGCCTTGGCTAATAAGGATCTCGGATGCGCTGTATAAGGTATCCATAATACAAAAAAAAAACATTTTTATGAATCACTTTGTAAAGCACCCTTGAGGGATTACATTACGAAAATGGCGCTGTATACGTTATCTATAATAATTGTTTTGATAAAAAACATGTATGGCCTTTTTTATAGACCAAGTATAAAATTAAGCCTAGTCATAGTTGTGGAATAAGGATGGTGTAGTGAAAATTCTAAAATCTCGCATAAAGTTATACTCAAAATAGAGCTGTGATAGCGACCATAGTTACGTATTCCATGTTTATACCTAGGTCCATCGTGGTAAAGCGCTGAAATAAACCCGCCATCCGTCATCTGTCAAATTTAAACAATTTATATGACATGCAATTTTTCCATAGATTTTAAAGGAAAATATAGTTTGAATGTAAAAATGATCATAAACTTTTCGTTTCATTCGTAAAAATTTTATTTGGCAGATATTTTAACAATGATATTTGTTGTGATTTGCCGTATCTATACATAAATGATTTATTGAAATAGATATTTAAATTTACATTCATCCAATCGTCTGAAAAAAAATATAAATGGCGTATTTAGGTATGTAATTTATTGTTTTTATGACAGTTTAATTTGTTTTGTTACTTATACGAATAAAATTTTAGTATTTGTAACTGCTCATACGCACGCAACTTGTTCATATATGTATGCTAAAATAATTTAAAAAATGGAATAAGCTCCATAGGTATTGTTTTTCTAGGTAGTAAATGTTTTTATAAGTAATGTTTATTTTCTACCGGGTGTAAATAAGTTGTACCGGGTACAATTATTCCTTAGTATATGATGGTATAAGAAAATCTAATTAAATGTCAGTAAAATTATTTAAGACATTTTCTTTTTTTCGCAATATAAAAAAAAAGAACAATTGCATTATACGAATAAAAAATCAATGAAAAGTTTAAGTTATTTGTAAAAATTAAAATTTATTTATGACACTTCTAAGAGAATTTATGAATAAAGAATAAAAAACATGAAAAAAGAACCAACTTACCCCTAAAAATATTTATATGGCTACACATTCGCGAACGCAGATTTGATAGCCGTATCTTTGTCTATTCTGTGGTCTATGTTATAACCTCAAAATTGACAAATATTGCTTTTCGTATATAGCCTAATTCATTTAATCGAAAAACATTATTTAATGTTAATGAATTGAAAGGTTAAAATTTTACAATGTGACATTTAAACGGTGTAAGTGGCACAAAACAATGTATTATATATTTTGTGATTTCAGTATGTTTTCAAATTAATTCTATAAGTTATGAGTTATGAGCGAGAAATTTTAACCGCTTTCTCCCTCATACACAGCGTTTAGACGATGCAATACGGAATAAGCTTTAAATGACTTAACATTTCGGGTCTATTTCATATACAGATAGAAATCAAGTTCCTATCTGCCAATTGAGACGATGGTTAAACATCCCATGTCACCTCGAAACAACATAGGGTGGATTCATTAATAAATTTTTCAAAATTATTTCATTCATAAATAGGCTGGTAAAAACACGAAACAGAACACCATGAGGTCGACTTATCTTCACTTAATTTCTTTTTGCAAAATTTTAACTCACTTGTAGAAACTAAATAAATGAATAATAAATATGTGTCTGCCTACCCTTATTTCACCGGACCGAGTGAATTAGCGCAATAAATGTGAAACAAGCTCGTACATGAGAGACACAATCAGTCATTTTTTCAACAATGATATATAAAAAAAGACAAGGGTCTATGAAATGCTGGCGAGAAAAATAAAATACATTACAAAATATACACCAGATTGATTAAATAGGAAAAAAGAGAAAAAAAAATCAAGAAAAATGAATTTTACTACTTGGAAATTGCATTCCTAAGAGAAATCATACTGTTATGAGATATTTTGACATCCAAGGGGATACAATTAAATAACACGACTGCTCCACCCACCGGCATAACCATTGGCAGGTTGGTTGTGCATCGTGGTAGGTAGAACAACCTATGTTACCTTTGTCGAAGATAATTATCATGGACAAATATATCGAATTCATCCAGAATGTCGAAATTATGAATGCGATCACAAATCAGCTGAAAAAAGGGAACACTCAAATAAATATCCCTTTTCCTCATTAACGATTAGTAGCTCAGTATTACTAGTAAGAAGTCAATCGAAAAAAGCCCAGTATAGATAGAAAAATAAGAGTTGTATTTCAGCGCTCCTATTTCTAGTTAATCAGGGGTTCAAATAATGAACTTGTCCGTAGATCGACAGCTAAGGAGACTATTTGCCGACTTCAGCGCCGCTTGTCGAGTTCAGTATTGGTTGCCAAGTTCAGTACTGCTTGCCGAGTTCGCTAACGCTTGTCGGGGATTATAAGCGGGAGATGTGACTCCACGCTGTACTCTTCACACGCCGTGGATACTGTTCGTATGTGACTAGGAAGCGGTCCCGACTAAGTCCAACTAAGTGGAAAACTTCCATACATAGTTAAAGCCAACTTGCAGCGAAGATCAGCAATGGCTCGACAGTTCTGGAAAATAATTATAACTTATCCAAAAGTGCAGTCAATTTAAGTGCTCGCGTATGTTAATTAAATTGGCGGCCTCCGTGGTTTAGCGGATAAAACACTGCCTTATATATTAGATACTTCGACTTAAATTTTGAATGAGATCACAACTAAGTAAATATGGACATTGCAATGGCGAGCCATGATTAATTTTTTAGGTAATCTAAAAAAAAAAATATTCATTTGTACTTACATAAAATTACATAATATATAAGCGATGTAATTGTAAATAACATTTTTTTCTCTATTTCTGCGTTAATCAACTAAAACAACTATTAGTATTAACCACGTGATATACGTAGCTTTATATTACACTATTTTAATAAAATACTTACCAAATACCACAGTGACATTTAACAGTTATTGTCGATACTGAGCGCTGGCCGATTCCATGTTAAATGAATAACGGCGAAAACCGCCACTGCAAACGCCACATGTCCTATGTGAGGCATAATATGTCAACGGTATCTTATTAAAGAAAAATAATTCTTTGGAAACAATGCTCAAAAACCGGTTTCCAAATAGAGAATTTAAACAATATATGTTAATCTGCAAGCGTGTTTGATTACTAAATAAGCCGATTTGGGTTAAATATGTAAAATGAAGTGTGTTTTTTTGTATGGAGAAATAGGCTGACGTAATCAGCTAATTTCTGCGTTCACTGAGAACGGGCTAGGCACTAGGCGCTCTTCATAGATATATTTTTTGTAACAAAATATAAACAATGATGGTGATTCATAATAAAAAAACAGATATTTTATATATTTTACCATAAACATAATTACTATAAAACATTATTGTCGAATGTCAAATAAAATAGTAAGCCGTGCACAGCCGCTTATTTTGACGATTCGCCCCTGGTACATTGTTCATGTAATTTTTCTTAAACTTGGGTGATGTAATTCACCACTACTGTTGTGTTTTTTGCTTGTTTTATTGTTTATAGGTAAACTGCTCTTCTTCATATTTTTATTCAATATTTTGGTTAAAAATTCTCAAATTTTATAAATATATTATTTTAATAATCTTGAACTAGTGCTTATCGTCGATAGTAACTCTAAAAATACTGAATAAATAAATCAAGTGGAGAAAAATCCCTATGATTGTTTACACTTCCGCTTACTAATTTAAAGATATTGGGATCGATTCGAGTAGACGTGAGGTATTAATTTTAAATGTTTTTTGAACTGCAATACACTATTTTTTCCTCACTTGGCACCTGAAGCCTTAAAATTATCACTTTTTCTACACAAAACAGATGACTGAACTACATTGCACTTGGATTTCCAATACAGTGCCTCATGCATTACTCGTTGTGAAAATGGAAATAAGGATGAATAATTTATTTAAATGGCCCTAAATGAATTCGTTATTATTAAAGCATATTATATTGTCTTAACGATGCTATTTAACAATAAAAAACGTGAGCTTTAACCAACGTGGACCTTATTTGTGAGGGCGTACAGGAGTTAGCCAACATCGGTGATATCTAAAATGTTTTTTTTGAGAATGTTTTCAATTGAAACTATTAAATAAGGAAACAAATTTAAAAGTAAATATTTAATTTTTATTTTTATATTTGGAACACGAACTTTGTGGTTATTCATTATAATAAAATAACCTTTATCTATCCTCGCCTCTATTGTATACAATATGATCGGTCTGACAGACGTTTTGAATATCCGAATTATGTTTCCAATAATCATTTGTTCATTGCACCATACGAAATTTCTTAGGTATCCAGATGTTTACTTACTGAGATGGATATGTTCTCATCATCACTATGGCTGCATCATCTGCATGGTATGTGATGTTAACGACCTTATCTCCCTTAGAAGATTCACTTTTTCATTTTATTTTTAAAAGCGTTTTTTTATATATTTATTCTGCCTGTGTAAGTAAAGGTTTTTGGCGTATATATTGTTTTGCTATATTTAGTTATAAAGTGCGAGTGCTCAACTTGCTTTGTTTCTTTGTTGTTCTCAATATATGTTATTTTTTAAATGGTTATATTATTTATGTCCCAAATTGAGTTGTTGTGACTCTTGGAAATTAAATTCAACGTATTATACATGCAAAATACTCTGTGACATATGATTTATAAACAAATAAATTAATTTAAAAAAATAAGAAAAACTTTTTTTTAACCACTTAATTTTTTTACTCTACCAACTAGTTTCAAAGCCACACAAGCTTCTTTATCAAGGTAAACGTAACTTATAAATCTTATTCTATTTTATTTGAATAGTGATAGCTTAATATTATCGAATAATGCTCCATATGTTTCGATGTATAGTTATTCGATAATATTTAGTAATCACTGTTAAAATAAAAAAGGATAAAATTTATTAGTTTAATTTACCTTGATATAGAACCTCGTAAAGCTTCAACACTGATCAATAGAAAAAATATAAATTAATCTTTAAAAACAAAGTTGTTTCATGATTATTTGATTTATATGTAAAGGCATTTATGTTTTTTTTTTATATCGGGTAGGTCAGGTTGGGATTCCACGATAAAAAAACTGTTAATTAGTTGAAATGGTTGAAGCCACGTGAGCTTCGTACATAGGGGTGAGTCTTTTAGGGCGTATAACATCCCCTCATATCCTTTTCAGGCCATATATTACCCCCCTGGAGTCGCCCACAGCTGATTTCATCGCCCCTCACGTGGGGGTGTTTGTATAAATGGCCTACCCTGCGGCGAATAAATGTTGTCACACACTTAAGACTGCTTTTTTTGACATCATGATATTAGGATTTTACGGTTGTGTGTTTATTGCTGTTTTTATTCCGTTAACAAAGTACTAAACGCCGTTTCAAAAAATATTTTTCAATATATACAGTTTGCGAGAAAAAAATGTATATAATATATTTTTTGTATGTTTATTATAAAATGTAAATCAAATTCACTCGCTTTGTAGTGAGAAAATAAGAACACTGTGTTTTTAACAACTTATTATTTATTTCGTTACAAACCGACTGCAGAACTGCATGTGCTCGTGTATTAAGTTATAATTGAAAATGAAATATTATTACTAATATAAAGTTTTGAAAGTGCCTTCAGTCATATTCATAGTACGTAGAAAATAAACCAAGTATTTTTTTCCACTGCTATTTTGTGTTTATGGTAAAAGTTGGGGAGATTTTATGTTTTGAAATTTTGGGTCAATCATTTGCATTCCTCCTACCTTTTCATCGGATTTATTGTTAAAAGAGGCCAAAGTCCTTTCAATAAGACAAATCTATTATAAGTCATGTCTTATCAACTTTTGGACCACAGGTAGTAAACAAAGAACACAGCAAGAAATAATATCAAGATATTCCTCAAAAGTAAATTACTACGTACCAAAAAGTAAAATAACTTTGACTAGGAGACATTTCTCTGTGGTAGGTTCAAGAATTTTTAATTTACTAGATCAGGTAACAAAGGAATCTGAGTCATTTTCGAAATTCAAATCTGGTTTGAGTAACTGGTTTGCTCGAACGGGAATGGATTTCTGCGATCAAATGTGGACTAACTGGTAAATGATTTATATGTACATATTTATAAATGTAAAATGTAATAATGTATAAAGTATCAATGATGTGTATAAACTTAATATAAATGTATATGTATGTATAAAATATAACAAAAGTATGTATGTGCGAATATATATGTATATATGTGTGTAAATATATGGTTATGAATGCATTACTAGTGCCCCGACTCAACACGGATTTTCTAGCGAGTCGAAGCAAGTTTACAGACATGGGTCGTTCCTGATTGTGTCGCTATAAACTGTGTCTCCGTCCTTAACAAATGTATGTATTATGTAATTAATAAATGTATTTTTAAAATTTGTCAGTAAGATAGATGTGCATTATAGGAAATATGGTTTAGGTATAGGAATTATAGGAAATACGTATTTTTCGTTATTGTTTGTGTAAAATTTTAATGACCTCGTTTTAACATGTTAACCTTTAACTCAGCGTATTAAATTTGTTTTTTTCTTTTCTTATTTTCCACATCATCACATCATCACATCATCACATCATCACATCATCACATCATCACATCATCACATCATCACATCATCACATCATCACATCATCACATCATCACATCATCACATCATCACATCATCACATCATCACATCATCACATCATCACATCATCACATCATCACATCATCACATCAATTCACATCAATTCACATCATCACATCATCACATCATCACATCATCACATCATCACATCATCATTTACAGAAGATCCTAAAGCCAGCCAGCACTCTCGTCTCCTCCCACGTTAATCTAGCGCCCATTGGTTCCGCCAAATGTCGAAAGTTTGTCATCCACGGCCTTCCAGGACGGCGTGAGCCCGCAGGTTTAAAGAACATACAACTTGGGTTTAGGTTCTCCTGAGGCATGTGCGGCACGTATCTTTGCCAAGATCACCACCGCATCCTCAAGACATTTTTTTAGGTGGCTGTTGCGTCCGTTATTAGATATCAATTTTGGTTATAAAATCGAAGGATTTTTTTTTATTTTAAAGGAATAACCCGCCAAGTCTATATTTTGAGGCTTGTCAGCAGGTGGGATAGAGGGAATATGGAAAATACACCACTATACCAAGACTAACTTGTTTGATAATTGTAAAGTTCTAGATGTGCGACAGCTATTTGTCAAGGAGGCACTTGTGAAGTTCTGGAAATCTGTAGATAAAGTCAGGACACAGCAAAATATACAGACCCGATCAGCGGGAAGGATTAATTACCTTGGCCCAACCACTCACTTGAAGCTAGCTCAAAGAAACTTTACCTTCCTGGCTTCGAATTTTTTTAATCAACTTCCGGCAGCCATAAAAAACTCTACAAGTGCCAATGTATTTAAGAAAAATGTTTGCAATTGGTTACTACACATCGATAGGGACGAGGTTGTCAACTTTTTTAAAGTACGAAATTAGCAAAAATTTACAAATCCTCTTTACTTCTTCCATACTCTTTTACTTTTATTTGCTTTTTATATATATTGAAAAAATTTTATGTTTTTCTTATTATGTATTTTTGTATATTTTAATTTAGTACGTACTATTATTTGGCATATGATTTATTGCTCCTATTCCTTATATTTCTTACTATAATTGAGTGAATTTCTAGAAAACTTAACTCAATTATCATTTCAATTATGCTTTTATATGAATATATATATTCTTTTTCTGTTGATTTAAATCATGCTCTTATTTTGTGTTATTTTTTTTTAATACTACTCTATTTTACTATTATTTTGTTGATTTTAATGATACCACTATTTTGTATATTTGATTATGAGTGATTCTTAATTTGTATAATTTATATTTTAAAAAATATTTCTGATTATCTTTTTTGCATTGTATTCTTTGGAATTTGATTATTTATTACATTTACCTTTTTTTCTAGATTGTGATTCTATGTCATTATAATTTGATCTAATCAATTTTACTATGTATTTTTATTGTTATTTATTGTGGCTTGACACGGGCATAGCCTAAAAAAGCCTTAATAAGTTCATAAATATTTAATTTTGTTATTTTGAATGAATAAATAAATAAATAAATTAACTGAGAAAAAAATATTTCTTGGATTTTTCTCTTGTAACTAGCGGGAATCAAACCCGCGACGCCTGTTTCACAGTTGGCCGTCTAACCAACTGCGCCTGTCTGTCTGTATGTCTTATATTGTATGTGTCTAATATTATATGCCTAATATTCTGTATGTCTGTATGTCTAATACTCTCCTTAATCACTTTATTTTATTTATTTTTTTTGCACCACAACAGGCCAGGAAGCCTAAATATAGAAGTGAATTACATCACAGAATACCCAGGCTTCAGAAAAATTACATTCAGTTTTTGTGTTCTCACCGGAAATCGAACCCGGAACCTTCCGTGTGTGAGTCAAGCGTCTTGACCTCTACACCACGGAGGCCGCCGCAACTTATTCTCAAAACTCGGAAATTTGGTGTTCTGAGCTTTGTTAAGGTGCCAAAATTCACACCCATATAGAAGTACTGGCATTATACAAGAGTAAAATAACCGGCATTTCCTTTTGACCGAGTATAGACAAGAGCTTCAGACAAAACGCATCATGTTAAAAGATACTCCAGAAATTTCTAAACGGAGTGCGAGCTCTTTGTGCAATGTGCATGCTTCCATGTTCAGTTATGTGAACTCCCAAGTATTTAAAACTGTTAACCTTCTCGATCCTTTGTCTATTATTATAGAGACGCTGCTCAGGGTCAAGACAAAATTTGTTGAACATGATTTGAGTCTTTTTGGTAACAATATTAAGACACAAACGAGTAGTTGAGATGAGACATTGTGTAAAAAATATACACACATCACACTAAACTAAAATTTAAAATGTTTTCTTTGGCACGTTTTTCCCATTGAGAAATACATTGTTTATTCAATTAAATAATGTAATCTTCTGAGGTTTTAAATATTTAAAAATTAAAAGTGTTTATTGGTGATTTTTTATGTATCCGGGCAAATGAGTAAAAAAGTTTTTTTTGTGAAATAGAACTGATTGCTTATTTTTGTATGCCACACGTCCGAAGACGGCAGAAAAAAACAAGGCCCTTTTTGTGTTTTTGGATGGTCCAGCTACCATAAAAAACTATTTTTTTAAGAAAGCAAAATAATAAGGACACGTCAATGTCAAATATCTATATTGTGCAAAAAAATAACTACTATAGTTCTGAAATCCAGGGAGAAAATATGGGAATACGTTTGTATCCCGTATTTTATCGCTCTTAGTATTGTGATTAGTAATTTTACAATGGATAATTAATATAAAACATATGTGATCTATAAAATGTTATTAGTTGTTTTTAATTTAAACGTTATTATTTTTATGACGCAATAATATTTGTATTATATGTTTTTTTATTTAAAATATTTGATGTTGAAAAAAAGTCATATTTAAAACATTGTTCAACCATAAATTATTGGTATGTTTTTCTTTGTTTTCTTTCTTTGCTGCTCTTTTCAAAGTTTGGTGATCATCATTTTGATTTCGTTTCGATCCTGGAATAGTCTAATTAGCGCTACTGCACCCGGTATACCGAACCACTATCAAGGATTTCTGAGCCATGATGCTATTTTACGTCTTAATTAAAAGATTTTTGCTGTAATTTTTTCAATATTTAATAAATACAATGGGCAATAATTTCCATATATTTGAAAAAATATATTTGATTAGATAATGAGTCATTGAAAGTAGCAACGAAAATCTAATAAAAATTCCAAAACGCCCGCCAGAAATACGAAGCTTTATTTCAAATCATTCTTCGATTGTTCGTTCTAAATTTCCCCGCGATTCAACAAATTGAATTTCCATTGGAGAGAATTTAATATTCAATATTTAAAATTTATTTGAATAATCAGGGAACTAATTTTCAAACACTGAGTCTTAGGTTTCGATGGAATCAGAATATTAACTTTGCCTAGGAATAAAGGAAATGTATGAAATATGTTTGAACGTCGAACTGAATTTAACGAAAAGTAAATTCAACTTTAAATGCATGGAAAAATATCTAGTCTATCAAATTTTTATCAAAATTCAAATTCAAGCTTAAACTAAAGACTTTTTTTTTTCACAAAAAAACACTGTCTACAGTTTTATATTTTCAACAAATAAATATATACATAAGGAAATGTTATGCATAAGTTTACATAAGTTGTGCCCTTTTTTTTCAAATAAAAAAATGATAAAATGTTATTCATATTTAAAGCTTTAACTTTGTGGTCAAACATTTGACTACATGTTTTTAAATATTTGTACATAACCACTTACCGGCTTTTCTATGACTACCGGTTTAGAGACGGGTACGTCTCAAAACCGATAGACAGATAAGTCGGTAAATAGTTATATAGAAATAATTAATAACATTTAGTAAAAAATTGGGGCTCAAATTTTGGTAGGGCCGCGGTGGTGCATATTTTGCTGGAAAATATGTACATATAAAATTGCGTGTAATGCCGCAATTGCATTCCATCAGCAACACTACCAATAGTCTTACTCCCTAGCGTTCATGAGTGGTCTCTTTGGCCCCGCGAGCCCTGGGCAATGTGGCCACTAGCATTAACATCAGAGCCATAGCAGATAGAGAGAGGATGAATGGCGAGTGACCGGCGCCATAAAACGGGACCCTTCCAGATAAGGGTAGGTAACCCCGACAGAAAATTTCACCAAAGAAGGCAACGGGGAATCACTTTGGTCAATAATTCCCAGGATATCACTATAAAGAGAACCAAACAATGGCCCCGAGTCCCGGGCGGTCCTTAAATAGACCAAAGTTGCGAAGAATCTCCCGGCTTGACATAGAACTGTGGAGGAGCTGTTTTGCACTGCTCTGGACAGGGAAGCTTTCTACCAAGTGATCGTCAACGTTGAGGGGACCCGACATGACACGTAAAGAAGAAGAAAAAAAATATCACCAAAATTAAAACAAAATATTAGTGTTTAAACATAAGCCTTATATGCTTGAAGTTTCGGGTTCAATCCCAGGCAGGGTCAACTTGAAATATTTATGTGAATATTAACTTCGATATTTCACTTGCCCTGGACTAGCACCTGAAACGATTTATTAACTTACCTGCAAGTAACAGATAGTTGAAATTAATTACCAATGCAGAGTCTTACATACGACTTATAAAAAACAATCGTTTTTATCATTTCGCTATTTGCACATAACGACGCATAGAAAGGTGCATTGGTACTCCGACCGCGAGTTACCTTCTTAATGTTTTATTTGCAACATGAATGTTACAATGAGAAGTTGACAAAGTAATCTTCAATTGTTTATATGGTAAAACCGATTTTTCAAATTAAAATATGAATATTTGAATAGTTTTCTTAAGTTTCCTTATCAGTTACCTGTTAAAGAACATTGTTTAAATATTTAAAAAACATACAAATATAATATGTAACTTTTAAAAATAAAATGAATAACCTCTAAGTTAGTGCTACAAATATAAACTTTCAATGTATTTTTTTGTTGAAAAAACTCAATTACACGTTATAAATAACATAATGTAAATCTCTTAACCGACCGCGACCGTCAGTAGTTGTCTTGAAATTGCCCGCCAGGCCTCTGATTACAATGAAACGTTAACAGAGTTATCTACGACTGTCTTGAAGTAAAATCGAAATAAATTTACGAAAATGTGCATATTTGTATGCAAATATAAAACATATTCATTAGTAACCTGTAATTGAACATGTTAATGAAAAAAAATGTTTGCGCTTTCAATTTTTTATACAGAAAATTTAAATTACCTTATATATAAAATTGAAGATAACCGTTATATTTCTGTCGTAATACGGACCCTAGTGCGAGTCCTGAAAATGAAAAAAATATCCAAGTGCCAAAACACTTTCCTTAATAAATATGTCATGAAATCATGTCGGGAATCGAACTGGAGAACTCTTGCATCGTAGGCGAACGAGCTTGCCATAAAACCAGTGAGCGGTTTTTTTGTGTTTAAAATGAAGACAAGTCGAATGGTAGGCCATTTTTGGATTCGTCTCTTTATACAGAGCGCTGTCGCTCTAGAGCCCTTGAAATGAAAGTGTTATGGCACCATTTTTTGTGGGGATTTGGCCCGAGTAAAATAATCGCTGACGTTTATACTTCACTGCACCCCGGATAACGCCTTTTGAAATGTCTCCAAAAGACAGACATACGACCGCTTGGATATTAAGAATATGTCTTAAATTTATCCACCACTCTGCAGAGATAACAAGGGGGTAGAATAAGAGGATCTTAAACCTTCCGGATGGTTATATTTGGAAGAAAGTCTGAATAATTTTCCGCGCAGTTATCTGCTAGGAATTTGTGCCCTTCAAAGGGTGGTTAGAATAGAAATCGAAAATCTAATATTATTGCTTTTACGTGATCATTTTGCTTTTTTGCATTCATAGTCAAAACGGCCTGTATAATATTTATTGAAATGTTTTTAGTATAAATATTGAAGAGCATAAAAAGTCATCAAATACCAAAAAAAAATCATTTATTTGCAGTATTAGTAAACTTTTCAGTTAATTGGTTAAATTATTCAAATAAAAAAAATAATAATAATAACTAAAGAAAAGTCTTGAATGTTCGCCAAAAAAATACCATTGTCTCCAATAATACGATTTAATGAATTCAAACCTCACTTTGTAAGATAAAACTCAACACTTATTTTTAAGATTTTTTACATTATTATGCATCAAAATACACTAAAAACTTAACAGAAAGGAAAATGAATGAATTTCAACTTTTTTTAATGAAAAAAATCGGCACTGTTCTGTGTGTGATAAGTAATTTTTATTACTTTTTATGGTTATTTCTCATTTATATGTTTTTTTATTTTTTAAACCATAATATTTACTAAATTACACAATTTAAGAAAAGCAACTGATATAATTACCTCGATGCCCTCCATTTAAAGGAGTTGATTTAATTTTTATGTGGGGCATTAGTTAAGTAGAACGTATATTATATTTTATTTACAAAATTCACGGACGGTAGTTCAATAAAATTGACCTAATATAAAGCAAAACATTAACAATAAATATACCTCGTATTTGGATATATTTAATAGCATTACCCAATCACACAGAAAACATTAATATGTTCTTGGAAAAAGGGTAAAATCAACGTTAATACATGGTGTTAAAATAGTTATAATTCGTGCAATGTACCTATTTTTATTTAAAATGCAAAGTTCAAAATATGAATATAAACTTCTATATGTTTTTTTTTCTATATTTTTCCGAGTCTTATCACCATATTATTTTTCTTGTTTATCAATCCAATAGCAGAATGTCTCAATCGTTCATTTAATTTCTATGCAGATGATTTACAACTATATCTTCATCGCAGAACTGAAAGCACCAGCGAAGCAATAGAATCAATGTCTAATACACTAAATTGCATGTCAACATAGATAAGAAAGTATGGTTTACTTATAAACCTATCTAAAACACAAATTATGTTAACGGGTGGTAAATTATGTTAAAGATTGCTTAGTAAGTAAGACGTATCTTCACTTAATCCTCTTAATATCAATGGTAACAATATTAAATACATTAAATCCGTTAAAAAATCTAGGAGTTCTAATGGACGAACATCTAAGCTAGGAAGCTAATACTTATGAATTAAGCCGCAAAATATTTTTCAGTCTACACTCACTTAGAAGGTTGCAAACATTCTTACCCATCAAAACTGAATGAACTTTCGTACAAGCATTACAACTACCTATTCTAGGTTACGCTGATGTTTCCATGACTGATTTGAGCTGTGAGCAACTCGATAAACTTAAACAACTTCAGAATACATGTATAAAGTACATTTTTGGTATTAAGAAATATGACCACATTTCTAATTATTGTAGGCAACTGAAATGGTTCAAAATTAGACAGCGGAGAGACTATCACTCCCTCTCACTTCTGTTGAATGAACTTCATAGTCCTAACGCTCCTTTATACTTCCGTGAAAATTTTCAACGCTTATTAATTCATGGTTTACCTCTTCATTATAATTCGCAAAGCACTCTTTTAATACCTATCCTCAATTCCTATTTCTTTTCTAACTCATATGGTGTCCATGCAGCTCGACTGTGGAATCATCTCCCATCCACCATCAAAGATGTTAATATCGTATCTCTGTTTAAATCACGTCAAAAGAAACCTCTCCTTTCTCTTCCTTATTCTCTCCTCTTTTCTTTTTTCTTATTTTTTTCCTTTTTCCCATTGAGAAAGAGTATTGATTGAAGGTACTTTAAAAACAAATACGTTTATTTCTATTTTTACATATCATCAACTTTTTAATACTTATTTTCTATTGAATATGTATTTTAACTTGAATTATAAAAATAAAACTTTTATGTTATTGGCTGGTTAGAAGAAATTGCCGTGAGGCAATAAACCCGCTAATGTACAAAAAAAATATGCACAAAAAGTTAAATAAATAAATATTATTGTTCAATACACAGCTTTTAAGAATATGTAGTGGCAAAAATACCATAAATAAATTGATCACTACAACCATCACGCCATTTTTCCGTAGGGATAGGCAGAGAAAACGGACCGCCACAGATTCATACATCTTGTCAAACATAATTTTCGGTTCTGTCTGCTTTTGAGATTACCAGACCTTAGATTTTGGTTTATCTGATCATGGCACGTCTTCCTTGGTCGTCTTCGTCTCACGTTACCGTTCATTTTTGCCATATATACTTGTTTTACTATCCTTTTGTCATCCATTCAATCTACATGACCAAACCATCATCATCATTATCATCATCATTTTGATTCAAAAACAAAAAATCTGTTTCATATGATTTATATAAAACATTATATTGGCACCCTTTCTTTTTGCAAATGACTGTAGGTTTTCTGTAATAAATTAAATAATTTTTCTATTTTAAAGCTTTATACTCGTATTTATAGCTCAAGTCAGGATAAGAACCGGGAATTGAAAGAAAAAAAATGTTAGAATTTTATTAGATACGTTTTTATTATTTAAAAAATACTGCGGTACGTTTAAAATATCAAAGCCTTAGATAGTTCCCGAAATAAGTTAGTGCCCTAGTACAATTACCTTTGAAATGTTCTACCCCCGCCCCTAGTCCTGTGGGGTCCTTCAGAAGGTTTACGTGAAGGCTGTGGCGGGCACCGACAGTGGCGCCATATTTCAGCGGGAATTGCTCGCACTAGAACGGGGAGGGTGCGGGGACGGTCGAGGGGCTCCACGAGAAAAAAGGGCCGTAAATATGATACTTACTCCTGTAAGGCCCCCGATAAGGGCCTCAATTGTTACGTAAATTAAAGTTTCAGCGAGCGCGTTACTGATTAATTATGGAAAAGATACCCTTTTTGCTAACTTCGTTAGAATTTTCTGATCATTGATTATCGTCAGGACTAAAGAGGTTTTCTGGAAAAAAAAACAAATCAAATGTTGATGTTGGAATTTAGTAAATATGTGCATATTTTTATTTATTTGACTTTTATTGCAACAGAAAGGCAAAACATTTCTTATATAAAAATATAGACTTGAACTAAAATTATTAGCATTTTGCATTATGCCCCATCATAGGGTGATTTTAGTAATCATTTTACTCACTGTGTAACATTCATCTCTTTGCCTTCATGTTTGAACGTCCATATTTTCTTAAATATTCTTTCCGTTGTCTATTGTGAAGTTAAAAAACACCTTTTTTGAGATCAATAAAGGGAGATACATTTATTTTATTCCACAAAAGAAAACAAATATAAGAATTCAGATAATTAAAATATTTAAAGATAGACAAAATGGCAAATGTTACAAAATGTATTTAATGTCTACTAAAACCAGACTTCAAACACGTTTCCCTTCTCTGTGGAGAAAAATTTCTCAAGGGTAATACTTTATTAATTAATTATTTAAATGCGATGTGCATCATTCTGTTTGCCTTATACACTGCATATCTTGTTTTAATCTTCATGAGTAGGTAGGCAATTCTAAAGAAGAAAGTTGTATATGACGGAAGGTTCGCCTTTTATGTAAAATCCAATTCGTATCCAATACTGTTATTTAAATAATGTCTCCATTATTATAAAAGTTGATTCTGTAGTATAGTTTCAGACAAAATTTTAAGATACTTTAGTAACAGCTGAGGTTAAATTTAAATAATTTTGAGAACGGGAAATTTGTGTAATTTTTCGCTTTGCGAACTCGATTTACATAATCGTGTCATGTCGTTTTATGAAAATGAGAACTCCGATTCACCGTTCTCGGAATATTATGTAATTAACTTCCATTGAAAATGTTAAAATATTACAATTTGTGTTACCGTACCGTAGAACAGGGCAAATTTTTAGACTTCGAAAATATAAGAAAAATAATCTCAATTACTTAACTGCGAATAATTAAATAGACATCTTGCAAGCGCGTTATGTGGCATTTCCATACGTATTTTTTTTCAAAATTTTAACGGACTTTATCACAATCTTCTACGAAAAGTAATGCCACTGCGTGTGATAAGAAAATAGTTTATTATTATTACAGTAAAAAAAAGAACAGCATTTTTATTTTATTCACTATTAATTTAAATGTAAATGACAAAAATATATGTATTTTAGCGGGCTTCTTTCTTAAAAAATATCTTCTATCTAATCAAAAAAACAGACCGATCAAAATAAATTATTTTTCAAAATGTGTTGATAATTCTATAAACGCATATATTTATTTTTGAATTACAGTAGTTTTTTGACATTTTCATCATATATTTCGTATTAATGTTTGTATAAAAAATAAATAAACAAACTATGGTAACATTAATAAAATAAAAATTATAAGCAATCTTAAAATCATATACTAAATACGACAGAAATATCCATTTTTTGTATATGATGTGTATTTGTGAAAATGAAAAGGTAAATAATCCTTTTTAGCATTTGCGGTAGGTTTTTACATAAGTATCAATAAAAATCTGTAGGTTATATAAATGTTTAGTGCCGTTTTTACATGTTTATCATTTGAAAATAATATTATGAAATTCTCGACGTTTTATTTATTCAGAATAAATAAACAGTATTTGTTTATTGTACTGAATCCAGGTGTTTTTGTTTGTTACAGGTTTGTGGATTTTACTAACGAGAAAAGTAGAAAAACTAGTCGTTCATTCATACTTGGTAAGTGAAAATAACATCAATTTGTGAATAATTAAGATATTTATTGCAAAATGTGTATTATTGTTACCAACTATGTAAGACAGTAGCCAGGCTCTTTTTAGACCTAGGCTTGGAGGGCAAGAACTATTCACAGGGACTTGTCACAATAGATCTTAACAGGTTGCAGTGTCGTCAGGAACTTGAAAAACACTGACCTCTACCTCTAAAAATAATAATAAATAAGAATAGGTGCGAAGGTTTTCACGGTCACTGTTATCAATATTATGTATCTTTTTTGGGTGATACCGTGTATGTTGGATTTGATCCGACGTTTCGGCTACCATTGCAGGAGCCATCTTCAGGGAAAACTGTGTGTTTTATAGAGAAATGTATGTGTTTAAGTACTAGTAATTTGTACCGTGTCACAGTCAGCAGTAGGCACATTTCTAGTTTTGTAGGAAAGAATAATTATGTTTATGTACTAGTGATTTGTACTGTGTCGCAGCCGGCAGTAGGCACATTTCTATTCGTTTTTGTCATATGTAGTGCTGGGAACCATGTTGAATTTAATTTAAGCCCGTCGTCTTTGTTTATATTATTTGGATGTCTGTGTATTTCAATAATAAAAGAGGCAATTGAATTGGCAATGTGTACAGTAAATGTCTTTGCCTTGTTTCTTTCCCCAAAATTGTTCTACAAATTTTCTAGAAATACCTGTCAAAACATATTGTTTTTAATGCATATTTTGGTACCAGACATAAGGCCACAGTATTATCGTGCAAAAGTCGGCAGGTTAGGGAGGAATTTGCAACATTAACTTCATTTGCATCATTAATATTTACGACGGCTATAAATTCGGCGCAGCTCGGCCGAACTGAAACCAAAATGGGGCTGAGCCATGATAGGATTGAACCCGAGCCTTTCAAAACAAAAGTCAAACCGACTACCCTGCTCAAACAAAAATGAGAGTATTTTTGTATCATTTGTTTCTAAAGGTGATTCGTTTTTACCGCAAGTCATTTTCTTTTATTCGAATGAATAAAGCAAGCATAAAAGCAGATGAATTAGTCAAAATCAGTACATACTAAAAAAAATGTATTTTTCTGACAATAAACGTATATTTATTTTTTATTTTTAGTTTTATCAGATGCGTGGTCATTTAAAAGAAACTATTTAATTATAATGATTGATTATTTTAAACTGTAAATTCATGATTTCGATAAAATAAACGTTCAGAAATAATCTTTCAAATTATCAATTTAATCGATTCCTTTTAAGACCGAAGGATATACCTAAACATATAATGAAGTATTTATCTTGAATGCATCATTTAATAAAAATAAATATATTTATTTGTTTTTGATAAATGATATAAACTGAAATAATTAAAAAATATTCTGGAGAATTTTTAAAAACGACGTTGAAAAAATTTGAAGTCTCATGTCAACTCGGGCGTAAACCACAACACGTGTAATTTATGCATTTAAATAAGTGCTCTGATAAATTTGGTTATTTATTTTTTAAATTAATGTACGCATGTAATATCTTGAAGGTTCCTTCGTACAAACCCAATTATTATTAGATTTTAACAAACTGCTTTGGTTCATAGAATACCGGTGTATCTTTTAAATAATTTGTACATAAATCACGATGCTTTCCCCAAGCATATTTCGTTGATACTGCACCCCTCGTTAAAATGAAATTTGATGAAAAACTTGAAAGTACCAACGTTAAGCTGGGGTTTTCAGGAAAGGCTGAAACTCGTTATTTTGCGAGTATTTTGTTTTTATAAAAGCAATCACAAAAATGATTTTAACGTTGTTCATTCATCGGAGCTTTCATTAAGCCTTGGAAATTGCACGCTACGTGCATAACGATCTAACCACAATTCGGCTTAATTAATCAATCTAACGAGTCGATAATATTATAATGAGTCGTTCAATAATGAGATCCAGATTTCAATTATGCCCCATTTATGTTTATGTTGGTACTTGCGTTATGTTCATTGTTCAATTGCAAAAAGGGGGGCGTGGAGCCAACCGGGACGTGAGGGCAACTAGGAACACGTAGTACCACCGTAAACAAAGCGCAAAAACCCGTAAAACAACATATTGGCAAGCATTAGCCCATTCGTGCGCCCCTTTTACACAATGCCACACGATCGATTGCCGGGAGGGCTTCAATATAAAATCGAGAAGAGACAGAAAATTTGGGGGAGAGTCGGTAACTGGTAATTACGCGAAATCAGAACAAAGATAGTGCTGAATTTATTTCTTTGTTTATGGATTTCATTAAACTTTATCATTGAGATGTTCCGTTTGGGATGTAAATTTTCATCTCAGGTTTCTTGAGAGCATATGTTTACGTATTAAATAAGTTTTGATTTGATCTGCTTACTTCATTAACCTTTTCTAATTCTTAATTTTTTTTCTTGAAAATTTTGAACATATTTCTAATCTAAAACATACGGTGAGGTTTTTTTAAGAATATTAAAATTAAAGAATTTAATAAAATCGTGGTTACATTTTTTTTTAAAAATAGATAATACATTCGTAATAATGTAAACCAACGTTTTTATACTGACATAAAATATTATTTAACATTCATTACTATTAAATGTCTCGACGATTCATGTATCAATTTATTTTCTCAAAGCATTAAAAGAAAGTTAGAAAAATAAAAACGGAAGCATTTCTTACTTGTTTTTATAAAAAAAATGTTTTTGATTTACTAATAATTTTATTAAAAATGGTCACAAAATTCATAACTCGTACATAGAAATAAATAAATTAATGCTGTTTGAATATATGATATAAACAAAAACCGAAAAGTAATAACCGTTATCATTGTTTCATAACGGCAAGAACGACGCCGAGGCGCAGTTGGTTAGACGGCAAACTGTGAAACTGGTGTCACGGGTTCGATTCCCGCCAGTTGCAATAAAAAAATCAAAGACATATTGTTTTCTCAATTAGTCCGGGTGTTGTGGTGTTTTTTTTCGTTTCCTCCTTCCATATCCCCTCTATTCCACCTTCTGACAAGCTTCTAAATAGAGGCTTAGCGGGTTATTACTTTAAACAATATGTAAAAAATATGAAGTTACTTAACCAAGTTATAACAACTTTACGTCATTTACAATCTTCCAGATATTTTTTTATATATATTAAAAGGAAAAAAACACCAATGGAATTTGTTCAAAATATATGAATCATCTACGTTGTATAGATTAAACATTCAAAACAAAAAAAAATGTTTTTTACTTGGTCAACAAATTATTTTATTTTTTTTATTTACATATTTAAAACTTTATTCATAAGTTACATATAAAAAAACTTATAACATTAACACAAAAACAACCCACAAAGGTATGTCTTGTGTATGGGTTTACATTTTATTTTAAATTGAAATGATGTCTACTGGAAGAAAACGATAGATGAAAAATAATGTATTCTAATATTTAAACCAAATTTTTTCGTCGCCATAAATGAGAAAATTATAAAAAAGTATGTTCTATTTATTCGAAAAAAAAGATATTTAAATATTCTTTATTTGCCCATAATTTTAAATTGAAGCATTAATTAATCTCGAGTATAATATCCTAATGAGATTCATTGAACAGTTTTGGAGCTATAAAAAATTAGTGTCTTTTCCCGAATCTGGATTTACAAAAGGGGATTTTAAGTAAACTATTCAAGATCTTTTAATTTTCTTAGAAAATAAATATTTGCGCATGAAAATATATTTAAGACATTGCTAGCAATGTCTTTCTCGCAGCTTCAGCTTCATGAAATAATTAGTTCGAGAGAAAAGTAGAATTTTTAAGTATTATTTTGATAATTCGTTTTTGCACTGTTTTTTTTTTAGATTTTTTCATTTTTTTTTTTTTTTTTAAATACACATAAAAGGTAAAATAGAGTATCAAAAAAATAAAGAATAATTAAAAAGTAATGAAATACATATTATCAGTAAAATAATTTACAAAAAAATCTTACGAAGGCATGGCTTGGCTTGTTCGTGGGTATACAAAAAATGTTTATGAATTTTTGCCCATTTAATAAATAAAAAGGTTCAATATTTTTGTGTAATATGAGGAAGAGAAAAGAAAATATTAAAATATGAAAAAGATATAAAAAATATTCAAAAAACATAAAATTATTGCTTATTTTTAAAAGGCAACAAAATGTATCATAGTAAAAAATCATGTATGTATTTAGTTTGAATCCAGGATAATGCGTGTTTTTTAAAAGAAGGGAAATTTTGAAAGTTTGAAACCGATGAAATATTTTCAATAAAAAAAGAATTTAAAAAATTTGGGCCTATAAACTATGCATGTCTCTGTGCTAGCCTCGTTTGACAATGTAGTATTTCTAACACACGATTCCTTCTTTGACTTGATCTATTTGAATTACTTTTAAATACATTTTGGTTCTTAAATATATATTTTCAACATTTAAAAAAATATAGCATATATCTAAAAGCTTAGCTTCTTGGAACAGTGGAAAAGAGAAAAAAGTGCGATTTTTGTGGAACATTATTTTTAAGATAAATTTTTGAACAGTGTCTAATGGTTTAATATGGTTTTTATAGGCTAAGTAGGATTATTATAGGCTCTTTCCTATCTAATTATTCCAAAAGAAAAAAAAACTGTACAAAAGCACAATGAACCATTTTGCTAGTGATTGGATGAACAAATTGCGATTTCTCAAAATGAGTTTTTTTTGGTTAAGTGACTTTTGCCTAAACGGTGACGATATCAGTGTCAAACAGGGTCAAGTTGAGTTGTGATATAAAAACCTTATTTGCTGAATCGTTTAATAATTGAATAAAGCTAAAATGATAGAAAGAGGGGTTGAACGATGGAAACTCACATTACTATTCCGTTTCAAATACATATAATACATCTTTCCTTTCAAAACGAGAGGCAAATAAATGAGAATGCAGGCAATATACTTCCGCCTTTGGGACATTCTCAATATATAATAAAATATAAGGGCCTATTGTCCAGGTGGGTGGTTCTGAACCTATCCGGCCTAATACTACCACTTAATTCGTCCCCGAAAAGGGACGAGTTATTGTTTACGACCACTGACAGTGCTTTATTTTACATGAAGTGAACGAAACATATCCAAATACAAATCATATTTACGAAAAAACCTATTTTAGTCAGGTTAATAAAACAAAAACATTCAAATAGATAACTTTAATTTATTCATTTAGTTTTTACCTTAAGAATGAATTTCTTTATTTTTTTTGAAAAGGCCACGATATTTGAGCGACGAATATTTTATCAATATTACTTATTTTGTGATAAGAATAAATATTTTTTAATCATCGTGAGTTTAAAAATAGATAAAATCATGATAAGATATTAAGTAAATTAAAAATGCAATAAGACTTGCTAATACGCTCAATGTCGGAGAATGATATAATTAGGCTAGTAACCTAGAAAAGTGCGTAAAATATAAAGCATAATTTCAATAAGTAATTTTTTACATGAAATATTTTTTTTAAATATAAAAACATGTTAGTATATTTGCAATATTAATAGAATTCAAATTATTCAGGCGCTTTGTAGCTGCAAACCATATTGGGGTACTTATTGTGTAGCGCCTTTGATGTGATTTTTATGAAAATAGCTCCAAATGAATTATAAAATAGTAATGGTTAAAATCAGTCTCTATCGTATAAAAGCGAATATACGAGTTTAACATATTTTTTTTGTATCGGTATTCCGATTGCCGTGTTTCTTAATAATTTGATACATGAGGGCATGACGATCAATCTAACGCTTCAGAATGCATATTTTATTTACATTTTTTTATATTTTTTTTTATTTATTTACAATTTTAAAAAACCCGTTGGGGTCATTAGAAATTTAATATTGCCTAGTCATTTTATGTTTCGTCTAGTCTAGTTAGTTCAGTCATTATTTGCTTTTTTAGATTGATTTTAAATTTGTCTCCTGGAAGAGTTTTCAAGTAGTAAGGTAAGTCATTGTAGTGTTTAAGTCCATTATGTAGTATTTTTAACTGTCCTGTGTTTGTCTTTGCTTTTTCAATATGATAGTGTTGTTGTCTGGTGTCATATTTTTGTATGTCAACATTTTTGACTAATATTATGTCGTCGTCTTATATGTTATGTTTCCCAGTGTTATTTTGTGTACAATTTTTAAAGTCTAAATTTTAGTCAAGTAGTTTATGTCAAGCTGGTGTGTTTTTTTGTACAGCTCACTCGTAGAGGTCAGGTAGGGTAGGTTGTATGTTAGTTAAAGAATTTTATTTTGTAGTCTTTGTATTCTTGTTATGTCTGTCTTGTTACCAGTTCTCCAGAAGGCGATCATGTAACTCAATTTACTTTTGACATAGGCTTCGTACATCACAATTTTATAATATGAACCATAATCATCATATGAACCATGTAGGGATCAAACTTGAGACCTTTTGCATGGTAGACAAATGTACTGACCATTATTTCACGAAGTTGGCAAACTAAAGTGATATGTTCTTAAAATATACAGGTTATTTTTAATCAAATCGCTATTTGCACCTGATGATGCATAGGATACATCTTTGGAACACAAGAAATTTTTAACTTCTGTTGCATAATGATAAATTGTACGTTTCATGTATCAGTCCAGGAACAGTAAAATATGACTGTATTTAACTATATTTAAAACAAATATTTGACATAGACCTTTCCAGGAATCGAACCCGGGAACTCAAGCATGCTAGACGAATGCAACAACGACTATATTACAAAATTAACAGGTTAAGTTTAGTTAGGTTTGGTTGGGTAAATATTTTTTATAGTAATACTCATAAATGTAAAACAAAATAATAAATAAGTTAATATATTATTCATATTTTAACGTTTTAATTTAAGTTTAAAACTGTCATGTTTGAAAACTATTATGTGGAGTCTTTTATAAGTTTTGATTAATTCTGATTAAAAGGTCTCTATTAAATAAATTCCAATGCCCTATCCCTTCGGTAAAAATGCGTCCGAATAACCATTACGGTGAATGCAACCCGTGCGACAATTTGCCCGCCTCTTCTCTACGCGCCATTTTATGCTCGGTCACCGGACGCCATTTTGCGGTTTCAAACATTGTGCATATACCGTGATGTAAGTTAAGTGACGACGTGGTGTGCATTTTTCGCCCAAAATTTCAAAGGTAAAACGGACAGGTGTAGGCTGTTCACAAAGAAAATGGGTGTAATTAAAAATAATTACAATTTAAATTGCGCTGAGCATTTTTTGTTGGCGGCAGAACGTAAACATTAGAATCGTTAGGGTTATCATTGCGAAAGCAGAAGTAATTAAAAAATACCATCCTCGAATAATACGTCGGTACAAAACATAAAAAAGTAAAATTATTTTGCATTTTTTATGTAATATTGCAACCGTAAAAGCTTTTAGTTGTTTCGTATTCATTCTGAAATATCTTCGAGCTTGGCATATCTTTTTTTATTGATGTTAATTGTTGTTTTTGTTTACGCAACAAACATATTATCATGCATATTATCTCTCTAGTAAAATATTAAATGTATTTATTTATTCACTCAAAATTACACTCATTTAAATATAAGTGAACTTATCAAGACTTTTTAGGCTGTGCCCGTGTCAAGCCATAATAAATAACAATAAAAAATACGTAGTAAAATTTATTTAATTTAAATATAATGACGTGTGATGCGACAAAATAAAAATACAGAAAAAAGGGTACAAGTAATTAATAATAAGATTTCAAAGAATACAATTCAAAAAGATAATATAAATAATATAAAAATGTAAATTATAAATTTTACAAACTAAAATTCATACATCATTAAATATACAAAATAACAATATCATTGAAATCAACAAAATAAAAGTATCATAGTAAAATACGGTAGTATTAAAAAACAAACAAAATAATAGTTTCATTGAAATCAATAGAAAAAGAATATACATATATATATATGTATATTTATTTTTTTTAAAACATAATTTAAATGATAATTGAGTCTCAATTATAAGATTCAAGAACTAGATGACAATATTTTCAATTGGTAGGTACTTAAAAATATCCAAAATAAAGCACCCACTGTATCCGAATTTAAGAACAAATTTTCCTTACCCCCAAAATATAAATGTTTCGCAATATATTTTTTGTGTATTTTTTATATGGCAATGGGTGATAAATATGTTATAATCATTGGAATGTTTAATCAAGTATATAATGAATTCTACATCATGAAAACAAAACGTATACGAAATATGGGCACTTTTTGATAATAATGTTAGGTATTCTTATTTTCTCTGTGTCCAGGCAGATAAATAATTCAAATTGGTAATTAAGTTATTTAAACATTTTTCATGTTTACATTTTTTTGTCAAAAACTTTACCAGTTACTAGTTATCTTTGTAAATTAGAACCAGAACCCTTAATGAGTGCTTCTGACCTAATGGCTGCTATCAGGTAAGAATCCTGAATAAAGTTTTGTTTCGGAAAAAACCTTAAACCCACTTGTTCTCTAAATCATTTGAATAAATCCTTAGTATGTTATGACAAAGTACATTGTTTTTCCTTCTTACAAATTAGAAAAAAGTTGAAGTTAAATTTATTTCTTTATATAATCACTTTGCATAGCGCTCTTCAGGTATTATATTACGAAACTGGCGCTTTATAAATTATCCATAATAATAATAAAAATAATGAATAACCAGAAAAAAATAAAGAAATAGAAAGGATGGAAATATTACAAATTAATTAGAAAAAATATGTTCCTTGGTAAATTTTGATAAAAAAAAATATTTTAATAATAATTTGTCAAGGTTCTTAACGTGTCATGAACTGACTTAATAAAGTATAAATAAATTAAATTAAATAAATCAATAATTCTTGTGTGGCTGTGATGTCACATTTGTCGACATACAATACAATACTTAATAAATCTCTCTTATTTCTGTTAATGATGAAGTTAGATTTTTATAATCTTTAAATGGACATTTTAACACCGGATTTGGAAAGTAAAATTTGTACAACTACGCTGAATACAAACAATATTTAACCTTGCTACCCGAATTTTAATGTCCGCAAATACAGCAATACATCTGTATTAGAGAGAACAATATGATGGCACCCATAACGAGGAAGACAGGGAAGTTGTTCTGTAGCCACCGTAGCCGGTGTTGTGTGAAATAAATTCAGTTGGTTAGTGACAGTGATGGGGGACGCACGCGTTCATTATGAGCGGCAAATTTATGTTTTTTTTTGTTGCTTCAACAGGGGTAAATTACTTGTTTTTTAAAAATAAATTTTGGAAAAGGAATTATTTAACTTTATGTCTGTATGCTTTTATTTTTTTCAAATGTCTGAGCTTATGAATATTTCGTATTTAGCTTGTGGTAACACGATGTTACATCACCGCGCAAAGGGATTATTGAGCAGTCTTTTGAGAGATAAAGAAGCTTGCGTAGCTTTAAAACCGGTCAATAGAAAAAAAATTGTTTAAAAAAAAGTTCTTTTGTTTTTATTTTATTATACATAAATATATTATGTTAATTAAGCTTAGTTTGAGTCTGTTAAAAAATAATATCATAATTCCGCTAAACTTTCTTATTCACTAATAAAAAAAACTTATACTTGAAGATTAAATTTTCTTAAATTTGTAGGGGGTAGCTTTGCGCAAATTTGTGCTTTGTCAGCCAAACTCTTTCCATGTAATAGTTATGTAGTTTAAAGATTACAGCGTCTGCTAACAAGAGTGAATGTTGTACGTATATACGGAGTCGGTACGGCATACAAATTGGTCTAGCATCCCGGCACTCGGGATCCCGGCATCTAGTCTTCAGTACTCCCGGCATCCCGGCGTCTCGGCTTACTTTGGCATTGCATAACTGCCCTGCAAAGATTCCTACTAATTACTTGAGAAGGTCTAAATAGCGTGAACTTTGTTGATTTTCAACAATGTTTCGAATATGTCCAAATGTTTGTAGACAGGCTGTATAGTATTTACTCCCAAAGGAGTTATAAGAATGAATCAAAATTTGTTGCAAACTAGAAAAAAAAATATTTACACAAAGGGAATATGGAAGTCTAGACATTTAGAGAGTTTGCGACGTATCATTGGCTGGTTTACGTGGCCACTTTAAACACTGTGTAACATTCTTTTTTTTTATTAAAAAAAATACCTATAAATAGTTGGACTCTTCTATTTAGTAGCCTTACGTGTCATGTACAAGGCTAAGGTACTTCAATAAAATCGTTATTGTTTGTCTTGTAAATGGGATGATCGATCACTGCTTTTGGTATATTACCTTTTTGAGTTCAACCACCATATTGCAAAGTCTAAGAACAATGGCGCGTGATAACTACTATTAACAACAATGTGAATATCTGTTAAGGATATTCCATCTTTCCTGAATTCTTTTTCAATATTATGGCGTTTTAAATTTAAAAATGGGCACTAAAATAACAGATGTTCTAAATAGAACTAGATGCCTAAATGATTTTTTTATCCATCACCAGGGTTGCATTTGATGGATGATATTTTTTTGTGAATGAAAAAAAGTTTGGTTTTGAAGGTTTACAAACAACTTTAGTTTTTTATAGATCCTGATAAGATTATTGTGTCAAATTCATTATAATTTCTACCGATTTATTTCTTTTACTGAATATTTAGAAATATTTAAATAATATCAACTGACATTCGATACATTTTAAAAATCGCATTCCTGAATACGGTGCACCCCTTTTGATGAAACTAACGGAGTTTGACATTTGCAAAAAGAATTTTATATTTGAAAATTTATTATTAAAAGTTTTGGAATACAACCATAACCAAGTACTCGGTCAAAAT
Organism: Micrasema longulum; assembly: GCF_059751315.1. Lineage (NCBI taxonomy): Eukaryota > Metazoa > Arthropoda > Insecta > Trichoptera > Brachycentridae > Micrasema > Micrasema longulum. The sequence continues at coordinate 102,652 of NW_028278005.1, forward strand.
AAATAGTGGTTTATTCAACTCTTTTACAATGTCAATAATTCCTATATGGGTGTGAATCTTGACACCTTACCAAAGCTCAGAACACCAAACTTCTCAGTTAAAAGAGTTGAAGTCCAAGAACGGACGCAGTAGCCTTCTTTAACGAGCGTCTTGAGGATGTGGCGGTGAACCTGGCTTGAACAAATGCTGCGCGTACCTCAGGAGAATTTAAATTCATGTTGCCTCTTCTTTACACCCGCGGGCTCCCGTCGTGCTAGAAGGCCATCGATGATGAAGTCCTTATTCAAAATGTAATTGTTAAAACTGAACACTAAAATGTCGATGGAAGAAGTGCTCTCTAAAAAATTTTTTCGTTTATTATTATTTTAAAAAGTAAGCATACGAGTATGTTAGTCAAACAAATTTGCTAGTCAATAAATAAAAATGTAAAACACTAAGAAAAAAAGAAGAACATTGACTCAAGTTGCCTGTTCTTTAAACTTGCGGCCTCACGCCGTTCTGGAAGGTCGTCGATGGTGATATTTCTACTTTATTCGGCGAAACTAAGGGGCGCTGGATTAACGTGGGAGAAGGTGACAGTGCTGGCTGACGATATGGTCTCCTGGAGGCAACTGGTGACTGGATGCACTTAAGAGCGGATGATGAATACTGTTATCAACCGTGCTATCTGGATACTGTTATCTCTTTCACACAAACACTAACCACAGAACTGCGTCATTGTTTTCCGCGCTATACTCGTGCTATTCTTTATATGGTTAATCAGGTTTTTTGTTGTCTAAGCATTACTTTAATTTATTGAATTATTATTCTTCGCATGGCAACGATAAATATTTTTTAATAAAAATCATTCATTTTTATAGGAATTCTAATGTAAAAGTGTTCATTTAAAGATCACAAAAAATACAACCTTATCACTTAAAAAAATTAAATGGATATATTTAGTCTTGAATCTCATGTAGACTTGAGTTACATCATAGCCAAACGAAAGTTGATTTGTGTTTTTCGGAATAGTATTCCTCAATTAAAATTACAAAATAAATTGAAAAAATAATGTTTTAGTTTGTCAACGTTAAATTAATGTGCAATTTTCAACATTTTCGCTGTCGTTTTTATTCATTTTTAGTACAAAGGACTCACATTTTCATTTATGTTTTAATCCATTTAAACACAGTGTATAATAAAAAAGAAATACTGCCAACGCTTCAAATGTTCGTCGTGAAACGTTAATATTACTGCAGTAGAACAGTGCTACAGTGCTATAGTCCCAAAGCCTCCACATTTATCCTCCCTGTATGAAACAATAAATATATTATTTCAGAGAACACCCAACCCATGTGTAATGCGGACGTTACTAGCGTGAGTATAAAAACTCCGCAAAATGCTAACCCAATGGCACTGAAATGTTTTGATTATTTAATTTGATTAAATAAGTTTTTTTCAGCTTGATAATGAATCAGGAGTACCTAAGTTTCTCTAAATAAATTAAGATAATGTAGGTGCACCAAAATATTTAATATTTTTATCACATATTCCATCGTCATTGTTTTGATTAAACTCAATGCCTTTTGCATGTTTTAAATACAAATTTACTTATTTATATTTTGAAATAAGTTTTAGATAAAAATAACGTATTTTTTATTGATTTAAATGTAATGAAGATTATGAGCCTTGTTGGAAGAGTCATAAACAACAGTTTTAATCTTCAAAAAAATTTTAAAAAAAGAAAAAAAATTCAAAAGAATGGGAGACTGCTCAAAAGTATTTTTTACACCACAGTTTGCGGGAAATGACGTAATAAATGCTTTTTTTAATTTATCAAAACAGAAAAGTACTTTTCATAAATAATGATTTCTCAACAAGTATTTTTTATAAGATAATGTGTGTAATAAAATTTTAAATAATAAGCTATGTAATAAAAAACAATTATAATGATAAATCGAGGGTGTAAAAATGTATTTTTTCAATCAGCCTTGAAAGGGTTGCAGGCGAAATTCACCAGAAAGGATGTTTTACATACAGATTATAACTTAATACTGCGCAGACAACTACTAATAGTCAGAACAAGACTTGCACACTCTATTTCCATAAGAATTCCTCATTATTCCGCGCTTTAATAGCTTATGAAGCTTTTTGTTTGAACGACCGTCAAAGCTAGTCCACGATTCGTTATGCAAACTTTTGATTTGTAAAGCGAGGTTACAACTTTTTGTACATGCTCACGTATTTTTTGTACTTTGCTTTTCTAACACAAAGATGGATTTTATTGTAATAAAGGTTTGTTTTAATATGCAAGTATAACATTTCAACAGAGACGGAAAACATTAAAAAAAAAAAAACAATTTTTATAATGGAGTTTCAATTATAATATCACGATAAAATATACTTTGTTATATATGCTCAATAATTGTGCATTATATGTTCAGTAGCTTACGTTATTTGTTTATTTATTTGTTTTATTTGAAGTTTTTACATGTATTTCATAAAAATAATCAGAAATATGCTGACAATACTTGAGCCAATTAAAAATGTCCCTCGTTAATGCAGAAATAGTGAGTTTACGTAATCGTCGGTGTTTTGAGGTGAATGTGTGTGGGTGCGTAAGAAAAAAAAGTGTATTTATTAATAAGGGAGAGGGTATAAGAGAACGGAAACAAAAGACGAATGTTAACGAAAAGGCGGACGGTGAATGAAAATCAAATTTCATTCAGTTTTGTGATTTGGAAATATTTGAGAAAGGATAGGAACGTGGAATGGATACCTACCTTTAATATGATCTGAATGTTCTTCAATTTCTGGCACTGAATTACAAAATGAACTATAAAATAAAACAATGTTTTCCACGACGCGCGACGATTCCAACCACTTCTTTAACCGATTTTATGTCTCAAGCATTGTATTAAAAAATAAATTGACACGCCAGATACAAATGATTTTTCGTGTAGCTCCGTTGACGTTACTACAAAGTTATCTCGTCACTTTTTCTGACAACTCCTGTTCCAGGGTTGGTAAGAAGAGTAAAGGGTAAAAAAAGGTGATACATTCTAAACCTCATTACTTCATTAAAGTCATCTTTGAAATAAAGCACATTCAATATACTGTACACAGTATAGGTACCACATAATTTAATACAATTTATTTTTTATTTGGTCTTAAAGTAGTGCAAACATAATACATGAATGTCCTAAGAGACAAGAGTCTGACAAGTATCAAAGTACCAAAAAGATGAACAAGCAGTAAACCTTTGTTGTGGCTTCGGGTAGACATAACTATTTGGTAAATTCTCCAATAATCAGACTACACCGGCTCAGAAATCAGTAGGAAAAAATTAATATGTTTCGTTTTCCATCGTCAGTTTCAATCGATTTGCCTATTTTAATTTTAGTTACCTATAATTCAATAATACCTACTGTGTAGCAGTGACAAGTGGTGAGTTTTTAGATTCGTACGCTGAAAAAATTATGATTGGCGGTAGTATGGCACATCCGAAAAAAAAGGTCTACTTCAAATCCATAAAAAATGACGCTGGTGACTAATAGTTTATGGTAAAATATTTATCTCATTAAACACAAACACTTGATTGGCAAAAACATGCATTAAAAAAAACATAATTGCAAAAAAAATAGAGTCCGTGAGAACTTGAACCCCAACCCTTATTAACAGGAAGCGAATGATTCATCCGCACGCCTATTTCATTTAAAAAAACTTATTTGCGAAATTAAATAAATATTATTTATTAACATACTTTATAAACAAATATAGTTATATACATACGAGTATGCATGAGGGCGGGCATATTGTCTTAAGACAATTTCTTCCTACCTACCCAAACCGTTCTATTTGAGAAAATCAGTGGTATATGAACGTATTTTTTGTTTATTAATAATTTCTCTATATTATAAAATATTGATAAAAGATTTTTTTAAGAATAAAAATTGATTTAATATCTACACTACACTATGACGAGACAAGAGAGTAAAGAATAGAAGAAAAGAGGGAGGACAAACGAAAAACTTAAATATTCAGGAAGTGACATTTCGTAAGTGATTTGAATGTAAATAAAGAAAGGGCATCTCTTATATTAGTGGGTAGATTATTCCATAGTCAAGCAGCAACTACTGTAAAAGGGGAGGCAAAAAAAATAGAGCGGTGAATGGGTATTGAAAGGGTTCTCTCGTTACTAAAACGAAGAGTAAGCCCATGCTGTGATACAGGTTGGAAGAGCTCCCTCAGATAAACAGGCGAAGTGTTATTATTTAAAATATTGTAAAGATGTGATAGATTGTGAATGTTTCTTCCATGCCTGATACTGAGCTGGCGTAGTTGCGTGCAATATTCGGTTACGTTATAGAATTTACACTTGAAAAAGATAAAACATATACCAATATTTTCCACTCGTTTAACTTATCAAGCAATTCAAAATTAGCATCTGGACAACATATTTCTGAATAATCAAGGATTAGAAGAAGTAAGCTGTAGACTAATGTTTGCTTAACATTAATTGGCAAGGAATTTTGTAATATTTTAAGTGAGTGCTGTTTTAAAGTTTACGACTGACTTCGTTAACCTGATCTTGCCATCCAAATGCTTATGCATGATAAAACCTAAGTTTTTGACTGAAGTCATGAATGAAATTTCTGTGCCATTTATTTTGAAAAGAAGTGATGTGGGAAAATCAACTATTGAATACCTTTTTATACTACCAACAAGTACAGTTCTGGTTTTTGTTGGATTAATAAGAAGTCCTTTTTGTGTCCATAAAAATATACATATGCTCGAGTGCAAGTGATATTACTTTATTTGCTTTAACAATTTCATCGGTTTTGAAATGAAATACAATTGCAAATCATTGGCATATAAATGGTATAAACAGGTGAGGTTTAGTGTTATTGAATTGATTAAAATGAATTGAAAATAAAAGTGAAGAAAGTACCCCTCCTTGTGGCACACCGGTGGTAATATCAATCCAATCTAAAAGAACATCTGCCAATTTAACGCATTGCCATAACTCATTTGTTATTTTAACGCATTATTCATTAGAGCACTGATATATATATATAAAAATTTCTTTTAATTGTAATGTTTATAATGGACTTTGTCCGTAAATAAATAAATAAATAAATAAATAAATAAATAAATAAATAAATAAATAAATATCCTTTCTTGCTTGCGACTATTGTAACTTGTCTTGAAATAAAAACTAAATTATTTTTAAGTATTCCTTACCGAGTACTATAGTTCACTAAACTTAATATTAATTGACGTTTAAGAATCATTATTTCATTCATTTTTATATCACTTTAATATTCACGCAACGATATTATTTATACTTCATAATTTACATATGTGAACTCTTTACACTATTTAATATTAGTTCTATATAACAGTAATGTTTTTATCACAACTCAAACATTATTTTAAAAGTTTAAATAGGTACCAGGGAATAACTTTTAATTGAACTGTTATCGTCTGCATAAAAACATTAAAAAACTAAGATTTATTTTATTTTGGTAAAGCGAATCTTTGTTTTTCAAAACCCACCAAAAGATTGACACTAATGCGCTGATAAAATATATAAAGGATGAAAATGTCGGTTTGTTATATTATTTATTTTAGAACAAATTCACTTTCAAATCACCGAACAGGACTTTCCTAGTTTTATTCTAATCAAACTTTCATGTAAAGGCATAAAATATTCGTTATCTCTTTCTCACATATAGGTGTGTAGAATGCTACCTCTTTTGCACGATTCAAATAGTTTTATTTTAAAGAATAATAGCACTTATGAAAAAGTGTTTAAAGACATAATTGCATTAAGGAACGCTGCAACATTAAACAGTAATTGTACGCTAATTTTTTCAACGTAAATATAACATTTGGGGTTTGGGGACGTAACAAAATTCACGTTTTAATTTTAGCCGCGTAAACTCGGGTAATCCAGTAGTAATAATTTCGGTCGATAGAGACGCATTAGTTCATTGAATATACTAAAGTTTTAAACTAAATATGATGTAAATTTACTAACGCAAGAAATGCAAATCATGGCTTCTGACGTATTTTTTCCTAATAAAAATGGAACATAAAACATTATTTTCGATGACGAAAAAACATGGTAAGCTACAAATATTTTTTTATTAGGAGAATTTGCCTATACTGTGTTATTAATTTTACATTTATTTGCTTAAAATTTAATACAATTTTTTAAAAACATTTAATTGTGTACCTACTTTATGTTATATTTATTTATGCACGTGTATAAAGCATAATGTATTTAGATACTCTTAAATAAATAAATAGATTTCTGATAATTTGCTTTGTGTATAAGATGCATATTTATTAAATCAGCATAATGATTTGCTTTTTTTTATATTTTAAATAAATATAACAAAACAATTTTTTTTATACCATGAAACGCGTGAATTTTAATTTTGTTACTGCCATATAAAAGCCCCCTGGGCATATATAATATAATACATTAATAAATAACATCGGTATTTGACGAATGAAAGAAAAAAAAATAAGTATATATTTAAAATCTCTATGATTTACTTGATTTTGTTTTCAGAACACATATTATACGCAACAGTTTGTGTCAACTTTTCATGAAAAAAATGTTTCAAGTCAAGACACAAATAAGTAAATTACTTGTTCAAGTCAAAAATCAACATCCCCCTTCGTATTCTGTAGCCTAACCATTGCAAAGCAGTTAAAAGTAAACTTTGATATAGTTCAACGTAATTGTTTTCGATACAGTTCACCAGTTATTCTTTTGTTGCAGTCGGGCGGGTAATTTGCTACACGTTATTTCTAGGAACAAGCTGCCATGTTCGTAGAGTTTAATCAATTGAGGTTTATAATGTATGCAAGAATAATGAGAACTCACCTTATTTATGTATACTGCTGGTGTGGAAAATGTAGGCACCGCTGTGTTTACAGAAAGGATCACATTATTGCGTAATAGCGCCTCTGTTCTCCAACCCTTAAACGGCTAATGAGGATAAATTCGTATTTAGGTAAAGGTCATTAAAAATAGACTGAGACATGTTTTCGTTTATTTTATTTTTTTTAATTACGGTTTCTTAAAATTATTAAACATAAGTTATGTATAATAAAAAAAGTAATTAAAAATGGGTTAAAAAAAATTCAAGTATAATTATAAAAATATATGTTATTATTATTAATTGATATTGTAATTTTTTATTGTTTTTTATATTACACATTAACATATTAATCAAAAATTTATGGATAGTAACATAGCAATGAAATACATATTAATAGTAAAAATAGTCAGCATAAAAATCCCGCAAAGGCATAGCCTGTTAGTGGGCATAAAAGAAATGTTTATGATTTTTTTTTCTCCTATAGTAAATAGACAGGTATAATATTTTTGTGTTATATAAGAAAGAGGAAAGAAAATATTTTATAAAATACTAGATGGTACTATTTTTCTATTTTTTTATTTTATTTATTTACACCTTTTATCAAAAATATAATTTTACGTTCACTTTGCCCAGATAACAAGGGTACATACCCCGTTTCAAGGCAATTACATTATAATATATGATAATAGTAAACAAACTAATAGAGAGCACAGATTAATAAAATATAAACTTACTTGAATACACATTTTGATACGTATACATACACACATACACATATGTGCATATATACACATATATACACATGTAAATACACCCACATGTACATACACCTATGCGCATACACATACATACAATCAGAAAAACATAGACAATTGATTTATAATGCGAAACTTCATGGCTGCCATCTGTATATATATATTTTTTCATTATTCTTCATTTTCATATTTTATTTTCGATATCTAGTAAGAATCTCCAATCCGTGGCATGTATCAATTTTTTTGACTCCCTACGACCAATGTCATGAAAGAGCGAGGTCAACACCTATTCAACAGCTTTTGAAAGAAAACATACTCCTGGGGGAGTAAAAAAAAACATAACGGTGTTATTTTAGTAAAAACGTAAGGAACACGTGAGGAACACTATCTTCTTGATGTGACTTCTCGTAGAAATACAGTGGATTCACATAAACGAAGCCCGTAGCTCAAAACTATTTACCTTTTGGGGGCAGAGCAGAAGAGTTACCCTTTTTAATCTCGGTGGGCGGGTACGAAGCTGTGGACTCATGACTGTCGTTCTGATGATACTCTATTCGGTAACTCAATCGAGTTTATATTCATAACATCTGTAAACGATATGGACTAGCCTACGAGTAACAGAGGTGGGTATGTGACTAGACATTTAATACAGAATACACAAATGCATTTGAAATCGAGTGAAAATTCCCAATACAGATAAACAATAGGCAATGTATAAATAAGGTTTTCATGATCATAAGTAAAGAGGTTTTTAGTCATACTTTGACCCAAATCAACCAAGTTGAATTTAACGGAAAACAGGTTCATACAGCGAGTTACATATAAAGTGGATAAATTTTATTTGCGACGTTTTATCGCATCACTTTACCAAAGATCTACCAAGAATAATGTATAACGACGGTGGACAGAAGGAGTAAACAGATACTTATCTGGGGTAGAAATTCCTACAGTACAGGTTTCCGACGGCCAGGCTGGACCTCTTGAAGAAAAACCTCGGGTAGGGCTCGCTCTGGGGATGGCAACAGGGGTGGATCAGGATACTTAATTTTATTCCTAGGATCTCGGGCAGGCAAAGTGCAAACGAATAATATTCGCGGCAGATAGGGTCAAACGAATGCCATTTGCGTCACGGCGACTTTATAAAATAAATAAGAACAATTTTCTGAATGAGGCAGTGCTTTATTGAAAATCTCTGAATGTTTTATAGGGCATTGAAAGAGCGAATTCAAACGAAACGCAGTAGATTTAATGTATGTTTTCTTTAAACTGTTTATTGGAGCACTTAAAGAATAAAGCTGAACTAGTGTCATTTGTATTGGGTTGGTTTTTGCAATGTTCATAGGACACTTAGAGAGCAACTTTGAACGGAAGCTTTATAATGCAAAGGTGCACTAGACACGATCCTAGCAGGATTACTCAAATGGTTCATACTGCACTTTAAACGGTTTTTTAAAGCACCAAACCGCGGCCTCCACAGATTTCAAAAAGGTTAATATTGCGCTGTTAACGAGTTTTTTTTTAAATAGTTCCACTGCGGTTTTTACAGATTTCAAATGAAACATGGAGCACTTTTAATGTTTTTTTAAAGGTGCGCTCATAAATTTTTTCCCGCTAGAATGACGGGCAAACCTGACTTAGTTCGCAACGAGATTTGCGCGCAATTCCTGGTCACGGCGATAAAATCTGTTTATTATACTTAGTGAACTCTAGCGTGAAACGTGAGTCAGGAACGCAACGCATGGCAACCTCAACGCGACCTGTGAATCCACTTACGCGGCGCTTAAATTACATTCCGCCAAACATAGGTCTGCTTTGGTGCCTGGTGCGCCTTGGGACTGATTTGGGCTTGCGAAACAAGTTCCTGCGCTTCCCGGAGTGCGAAGGGCTTGACGCGCGGGAACATCTCTATTGGCTAGAATATAACGTATGATTTTTTCAACGCAAGTCATTGGTGCAGAATTGTCACAAAGTTAATTGAGAAATTTCAGTATGCACATTTTTATAAAGAATGGCGAGAATGTTTTCTTGACATTATTTGTATTGACAATGAGGTTCGCATAAATTTATCTATAACAGCAAGATAATATATTATCTTCGTGTTTAAAGAGGAACTAGGCATGTATTTATTTAGGGGCAGGTTGGTTGAGTCAAAATACTGTTTATTTAGTATTAATTTATTTTTGCATCACATAAAATATTATGAATTATGAGTTCTTACTAAGTGACCCATGCCGAGAAAAATTCACGATATTTTTTTACATACAAGAACACACATAACATGTTACGTAAAAAGCAAACTAAATAGAAATACAATTTCAAAACAGTGAATAATCACAGTTCAATTTTTTTTATTAAACGTCTCTCTGCGTAAATGATGATATACTAGTATATAATTTTTGGTTATCTCCAATCCACAATCGGTCATATAGCATGATAAGATTTTATGAATGATTTATTGAGTAAGAGAGAGGACTCACCATGTGACCTCCAACATCATTTTTATAACTGGTAGGCAAACCACCTTTTTGACAAATCTAGAACGCAAAATTGATTGAAATGCATAACATCTCAACTTACATCTAGTTAGCTGCTGGCCAGACTATTGCTGTGGTTACCGAGCCTTTGCTGGAACACAACCATGAATTTGGTTATTTCGTCTTGTACAAGAGGCATTTGTAAATACTTGTTCACCTCTGTATAAATTATCGAATTTATTTATATTTTTTAAAATTCCGTAACGTATATAAAAAAATGTATTTATTGCTTTTTTTTACACGTTTTTTCGAGCAATTTACATTGAATTATTTAATATATTAATTGATTAGTAAAAGTAAGCATAAATATTTTTTATTTTTGCTAGTGAGTCATCTAAACTGCCTAATTAGGGATAGCTTTGCAGTTCTATGGCAGTAAATATTATATTTTATACAATAATAGAAAACATAATTACAATTTTATCATTTGATTAGAGCACACATAATAATATGCCCATGTGTGTCCTACTTTGAGATTTAAAAGATAATAATAAATAAAACATGAACTCATTAATAAAACCAAGTCATTACCCGTAAAACTAGAAATCAGCTTACGCTTCTGCATCGGACAATAATTTCTCTGACTCCCTCCGACCAATTGCCGACCGCTGATCCACACCAACAATAAAAAAAAGGTTTTTTGTATTTCTCTCTTGCAACTGGTAGGAATCGAACCCGCAATACCGGTTTCACTGTTAGTCGTCTAACCAACTGAGCCACAGCGCATGTCAAAAATAAACAGATTTGCTGTAGTAAATATTATATTTTTTATATAATTGCAATTGCAATATTGAAAGACACTTAAAATTATTGACTAGCAAAAAAACATGTTTATCTACCCTCGTATTTTCACAGCATGCAAACTATTAACCAATATTGTTTTAAAAAATTAAACCAAAAAATAAATATTTTTTTTATCGTTGTAAATTAATTTACAGTTTTGAACTAAATTAAAAATATAAACACAACTAAAATGAGCAAAATAATAATATTTTTTATCCACATCTGTGAACTAAACTAAAAACCCGAAAAAAACTGTTTTTCTTTATAAACCTTAGTTTAGCTCCATCTAAATATATCGATGTCTAAAAAATATCAGGACATATTATTGACAATAAATTTTTCCTTGAAAAAATATTTTCTAACCGATTTATTTGTTTTTTGTTTAATTAAGTGTATTTAGTTAAGGTGAATCCTGTTTATCAAGCTCACGGTTCGATTATATTTATTTAAAGCTAGAATTCGTATTTTTCATGGATTAATCTAAAATAACTATGATACATTTGACGTATAAAATAACAGTACAATCAAAATACGGGCTTATTTATATTGTTTCCTATTTGATGGGTCCCTCGAAGGTTAAGATAATTCACGCATGTCTGGGTAAAAGTAATATTTACTTTCCACATAAAACGATAACACAGTTCGACTCGTAAATTGCTCATAAATGAAATATAAACGGACGTAAAAAGATTTTATCGTTGTTTCTGGGATCTTCGCTTAAATAAGTTTGTCAAAAATGTCATCACGCCGAATTTAAATTGTAACTGGTGATTTTTAAAACAATGATATCACAGAAAAGCAAATAAGTAGTAATTTAATTATACAAATGATAAGTCGACCAATTTACGTTTTAGGCAAATTTTCAAAAAACCTCATAACATTTTTAGAAATATGGAATTTTCTGTCTCTCGAAGAATAAATAATATACCTACATTGTCATGAGTGAAACATTCTAGAATAACTCAAAAGGAATAGTTTCGACGGGGTGATTTCTTTTATACAAATAAAAAGATATTGAGTAGAGATAAAGGCGGCCTCAAAATGTAGAGATAGGTGCGATCGTCTACCACGTTTGTGGTTTTGGGTTCAATTCCTTGCAGGATGGACTTAAAATGTTGGTTTTAAAGATGGTTGTAAATAGCAATATTTCATTCTTCCTCAACTAGGATTTTAAGCATAAGACTTGATTAAAGACTTATTAATTGATTATTAAATGAAGTGGCCTATGCAACACGGGGTTCAAAGAAAAAAAAAGTTAATGATGTATTATTTCCCACCGAATGAAAACAACTCATATAATTTGTATTGTTTGGGTTAGTTGGTATTAAAAGTGTTGTTCTTTTTTTAAATTGATTCATTTGACTGTTAATAATGCAAAGAGGTTCATTGTTTCAGGTCCTGACTAGCTAGTAATTTTCTATGTTAGGCAGGACCTTTTTTGTAACATTTTATTTTAGTATTCATTTAAGCTTAATTTATCCAATGTAAAATCCAAAATATGTTATATGCTACAACTGTAGGGGACAGAAAACAAACTATATCGAAAGCAATATAAAATATTGAAGCTAGAATATGACCTCCCTTATGTAACACCAGCTTAAGAACTCTTTACAAAAACCAAACAATTAAATGTGATCGAACTTTTTTATCTAGAATTAAAAAAAAATATTCTTAAGATAACCACTGATACCTTTGTAGACAAAGAACTAAAACTTGTAAAAAAATGAAATTAACACGGACATTATACAAAAAATTTAGAACAATATCATATTCAACATTTCAAACCGAGACAAGGATCGAAAATAAAAAATTAGGGACTGAAATTTTATAATCAACTACCAAACAAACTAAACAAAGGACTTGGACATTTTTTTTTAAAGGTGTTACAAAAAGTATGAATAAAAAGACATATTTTTTTGCAAAGTGACTGAAGTAATCCGTAAGAAATAATTAATATATTACAAATTAAAAAAAAAAAACTATTAAAGTTAATAATAATAATACCGAAAAATGAAACATTAATTTAAATAAGAAAAAATTCCAGTAGTAATTGAAAAGGATATGTTAATAATAAAAAAAACAAGCTATACCAATAAATTATAATAAAAAATGGGACATAAATAGTAGTAATGATAAAAATTTTACCGTTCATAACAAAATACAAAAAAAAACATATTTGAAAATTAAAACAAGCAAAATATTATATGAATAAGCTCTGAAATTCTATAATTACGTTTAGTATTAAAATTTACAAGAATTATTAATTTTTATTTTAATTAAGATTTTTTCTCGTTTCCTTTTATATAAACAAATAAAAAAATGTTTGTAAATGAAGGTATGAGTAAAACGTATTTTAATTTATTTTTTGCAACTGAACAGTTTTTAATGTTTTTTATTGAAAAAAAATCTAAAAATCTAATATTGTAAAATGTTAATAAAAGCATGCTTTTTAATGATAATAAAAACGTGTAACAAATGACAAACATGTTTGTTTGATTCAAGGATAGGTTCCGATTTAGGGAATCCGGTACGATTTTGTTGTACACATTACTTAGATTTTCCTACTAAAGGTATATGGAAAAGGGGTATTAGTAGGTGTGTACCTACATTTATGTCGAATAAAATACTTAGAACGGAACGCGTTTTCCGCTACTAAAACTCCTTTTGTAATTTCCGTTTAGGCTGATACAATAACGAACAATGGGTTTATTTTGGCATTCGACTATTAATGCGACAGTCCATTTGATAATATTAACGCGTGTTGAAATTACTCCGGAATATGGAAACGCTTTCAAATGTTTTTCTCCGAGTATAATCCTTTGTATAAAATATTATTTGAAGAGAGGTTTTAATTAAATTTTGTTGATTTAAAAGTATAATAGTTAGTATACAAATCAAAACGTATTGAAGTAAAATGAATGTTTAATAGTGGCAGAAAAAACAAACGAAGGATGTTTATTTAAGTGATTAAAAATATGCCATGGACATATATTTATTTTATTTTATATATTTTATTTTATTTGGGAAATCAACAGTTCTACATACATATTTTTAGTTAACAAACAGATATAGTGTATAAGCACAGAACTAATAACAAATTTCCACATAGTATACAAAGTTAGTAAAGAAAATATATTAGATATCAAATAAATACATACAATTTATACATATAAAAATGTTATTTTCATGTACTCAATAATCAAAGATTTTTTAAATATTTATTTTAAGAACATTAAGGTATTGTAAATTGGGCGGGATAAAGACAAAAATGCTTGAAGAGAGGATAAGGAGGGGAGGGAAGATGTACATATTTATTATTACAATGTCTACTAAGTTACATAATACATTTTGAGTGCAAATTTATCATACAAAAGGAAACATATTCGTCTCAAAATTTAAAAAAAAAGTAAAGGGCCTTCATTTAATTTATTACCGGAATAATATTTTAGTTTACACATAGAAATGTTAAATGTTTTTTAATATTTGTAAATAATCACTTACCGATTTTTCAATGTCTTCCGGTTACAAGACGTACCCGTCTCTTTGTCAGAACACTAATTAAACCATCACGCAAAAGCCACTTTCACCATAATTGTTGCACAAAAATATAAAACCAACACGACATAGGTCGAAGGTGTATAATGGGTTTTGCATGTAAGTTTAATTTGTGTCATGGCAAAGAGACGGGTATGTCTTGGAGCCGGTATACACATAACAGTCGGTAATTGGTTATAAACAAAAATTAATTTACATTAAAAACATATTTGACCACAAAATAATTGCTTTTAAGATAAATTGATATAAAATGAACAAAGTACGATCGAATAATCTGTGTGGTAATAGAATTTGAATCATTTGACTTTTGCTTGTTGGGATTGTTTTTTGCATTTTTAAGTCTAGAGTAATTATTAATTAAAAACCCGGATTGTTTTGGAAAATGGTAGTGGTAATGTTGTAACACGTGTTTAACCAATTGTAAAAAAGATAAGATAACACACCCCCTCGAAACCTTTATATAAGCTTGAAAAAAGATTTGCTTCAATGTTAGATAGGTACTGTCAATGATTTTCGTAATATCATAAAAAACATTGTCAACGGTTTGGAAAAAAAACGTTCATCCATTTATTGAAAATATGGAATCCTTTTTCATTATTAAATTGAGATATTTTCCGTTACATTCGACTTTAATAAAAAGGCAAATTAACATTTTCTAGGAAAAAAAACTATTAAAGTAATATTATGGAATATCATCCTAAATATTTTATTTTTCAACTGATTACTTAAATAAAAGGATACGCTATTAAATAATGCAAGCTTTGTTTAAGAAAATCCAATACCTGCAAATAATAAATACTGAATAGGTGCGAAGGTTTTCACGGTCACTGTTATCAATATGTTTCTTTTTTGGGTGATATCGTTTGTGTCGGATAAGAGTAAACTAATAAATGGCTCCTGCAATGGTAGCTGAAACGTCAGAACAAATCAAATACACACGGTATCACCCAAAAAAGAAACATTTTTAATAAATGCAGCTTTAAATTTAAAAAAAAACAGCTGACTAAATCTAAAACAGTCATTGAAAATATGAAAAAAAAATCGTTAACTGCAATATCTTCCATTTTGACACAAGAACTACAGTCAAGCTTCTAGCTAAACGTGTTCCACTCTTGTACTTAATGCATTGAAATTTAGGATTTAATTTGAACCATTTACTAACTTATACATTTGCGTTGGGACTTTAACTCATTTTTGCACTACATGCCTAGCATTAATTAGAATTTTATCCACAGTTGATAGTGCATAGAAAATATTTACATATTGGATAAAATCATACGCTATGTTATGTATAAATACATGCAAGGCGATTATTCATATTTTAAGACAGAGGCAATCAAATATTCGAGTTTAAATCCAAATTTGAAAAAAATATATCACGTCCATTATGCCAAAAATTAAATACGTGACCTAAAACGTTGTAAACTAACTTGCCAATTACAAAATTACGAGGTGTACTCATGTCCCTTATTTTTTTTTTCAGAATGATAACCTACGAGTGTAAAATATTCTTCTAAGTTGTTTGTTCTATTTTACACACAGAACTGCTGTTCAGACTAACTCCCAACCAAATTCATATTTATCTAGCCGTCTTATTTCCTAGCGCACTCTACGCAACAATAATTACACGTGTGAGTGACGGAAAAAAACATTATATTATCAGTACACAATCTAACATTAACCGAGTGAAGTGCTTAACTAATCTTTCCTCAAGTGAGCTGTGCCAGCGTCTCACGACCGCCAGCTTCGCCTGGGTTCCAGCACAGCACACGTCACGCCTCATCTTCAGCAGGTTAACAGGGTTGCGCAACCTTCCTTCCCCAACAATACAGCCCACTTACTAATTTTTCCTCCTCCTAGAACGAGATACTCTTAACGCCTCGTTTACTCCTCAACACCTGCATTCTATGTTTGTCTGACCGGATACAGAAAAATCAATATAAACTTATTATCTATAAAAAAGGTACCATATTGCGTGCATCGTTTTACTAGTCTGATTTTAATTATTATTCTAACCCCACAATCTATTATTTTCGAAATCACTCAAACTTCAAAGTGATTATCCAATGAGTTTTCGTTAAGTTATGTTAGTGCCTAACCGTAAACGACAAAGATGACTTATCTTATTTATTCAACGCATTCAATTATTATTAAGCCGTAAATTGAGAAACTCGGTTTGCAATTCCCGCGCACCTCAATTTTACATTCCCGCCATTTCCTTAATGGCGGCCGTTGGCCCCGAATTGTTGTCCTACGTCACAATTCCTGAAATTATCAACATCCCCTTCCGCCAAAGTGACCATTGTTCCAGCAGCCAATGGCCGCTCGCAACTGAAAGCTGAAAGCTCAAAGCTCCGGTAGCTGAAACACTCGAGTTCTTCCGGTGGCCACTACTGCGCAACTTTGTCCCTTAATGTCTTATTCTAACCTACCTAATGACTTCCAATAAACTCCGAAAATTGCCGGAAAGTCTGGTCAATTATTATGTAGAAGTAAATCAAATCTAAGAGATTTTTAAAATATGCATTCGAAAACCGCTTCTTAAGTATTTATGGAGGGTGATTATATTGTTTGAAATAACTTATTTCACTCTACTTTGATAGAAAATTAAAGCAATAATATTAGGTCATTAGTTTTTTTTTGTGTGATTTTGAAAGGGTTATACTATTTTCATTAAAGAAAAAAAAGGGAAGAACTATTTCAATAGTTGTTTATTATCAAACAAAATGATCGAATTTAGAGTATTCAGTATTTGAATGTAAAAAAGCATCATTATTTAATTTTAGCTGCAGACCCAGTTTAAAAGAAATAAATACTGAGATAAAAAAAGTTATGTTCTGTAGCTATTATAAATAAAGTTACAAAAAAACACGTGCTTTTCGTTTAATTATTATTTTTGTACGGGAAACGAGGATTTTCTGATTTTTCCTTTCCCAGAAAGTCAATTACAATTTTTTAGATAAAATAAAACATATTAAAATTTTATCCTGCCTACCTTGGTTTGGATAAAGCATTTAAAATAAAAAAAATAGTCAGTATGTGAACTTATTGTAAGATAAAATTTATTTTCTTTTAGAAGAGGAACATGTGAAATCAATCTGAAAAAACAATAAATTAAATATTAATTTTACAAAAAAAACATAAATTACTTTGGGTAAATGTGAAAAATCAACACTTAACTCGGAGAGGGTAAAAGTACGAAGGATTGGTGTTGTTCAAATTTTTGTTTTCGCATTAAAAGTATTTTGTTGATTTTACAGCAAAACAGCAGTTGAATCTGTCAAATCACCACGCCAGAATTGCACTTTCTAACCTTAGTACAAAACACGTGAGCGTAACATGACTGTAACTCATAATTGCAACCGCAGACCATTTCGTACAGACCGCAACCCTTCTGGTCCATTGTTAGTGGTGAGTTGTGAATGTAACTTCCGCGGTACAAAGTACTTCCAGTTCCACCCCTGACTACCGCAGGGCAGCGCTAGTGTCGTGGCCAACCACGTGATCGAAAATGGCGGGCAAAATCGACATTTTTAAAATTGAAAATTCCGAGCCTTTGTTCGAAGATCATTGTTATAGAAAAGCCGTTAATCATAATACTACTGATCCATTTTTTTTTGTATTTTGCGACTCAGCATAAAACAGATTTAAAAGTTTTAAATTTCATTTCTCCGAAAACTCATGATAATTTAATTTGATCGCTAAGTAGGTGTCTACGAAATTATTTGTTTAAGTTTCAAAAATATTTGTATTTATTCAAGCGCATTATTTTGTAATTCTGAAGTGTATGTTCAAACATCCGTATCTTTAAATCAAAAACATTGATAAAACTTGTAACAAATTTATTTTAAGCTTGGCAATAAAAAACAAATTAAAAAGTAAAATATTAACACTTGACTTTGTTTGACTCCGACTTTTAAAAAACTTTTCACTTTATATAAGGTGAGGAAAATATTCTTAAAAATCTTTTCTTTTTTTTTTCTACTGAAAAGGTTTCAGCATGAATCAATGACAAGAAGATTTAAAGGTTTTTTTTTTAATGCACTGATTAAATATAGTATTTTGTTTTGCTTAAATGTTTTTGACTCATTTAAATGTTTAACTGCACTAAGATGTCCGTTTGATAGTTAAACCGCTAATTTGTCAAATAAATAAGTATAAGTACCAAGCATTTTGTTTAGTGTGAACAAATATTAAAATACAAGTATGATTTCCTTTCTAAGGATTATTTTACATCTACATTACATTTAAATTATTTTGATGTAAATTTGTTGCAACAGAGAAAAAAAACATTTATGAAAAGAGAATATGGAATATTAGATATTTACAGGGCTCATGACGTGTCATTGGCTGGTTATCGTGGCCATTATACGCACTATGGAATTCACCAGTGTCCTATGTTTACTCATGTTTAAACATCTACATTTCTCTCTTCTGTCTATTGTATATATAATAGTAGCTTATGTGTAAATATTTTGATTTTTCATGTATTTTCTTGTGTTTAAAAAATAAATTTATATATTATTATTTGTATAAACATGTTTATTCTGATCTTTCCGGCTTTTGATTATTATCTGTTGTTTATTGTTTTTATAAATGTAAATAATATTATTAAGTTAGTATAAATATAATCTTCACCAACAAGCTACAAAAAGTGGCTTGGTGAAATTTTAGTTTTAGTAAAAATATAACAAGTGAAATTTTTTTAAATTGTAAAAATGTATGATTATACTATTAAATAAATAAAATAAAATATTGATTTTTGTGAAGTTAAAGAGCTGAAATCTTTATTGATGTGAGTAAGATTCATCTGGCTGAATTATTTCATCTACAAGGCAAAGCCTGAAAACACTTTTTCAATTTTGATCCTTCATCTTATACCAGTAAGTTTTATCAACAGTGTTTTGAGTGCGACCAAATGTGTGAAGGAGTATAAAAAATAAATAAAAAGGTTTTTTTAAAATATTGCATAGAAGGCAAGATAGTTAGACCAGATGAATCTCACCCACATTAATAATGTTTCAATGTTTTTTTTTATTTTAAATATCAACAAATAGAAGAGTTAGGGACATGTGGATATTTAACAATAGGCAGAATGCAAAATGATACATAGGCAGAAGTTAATTACCTAATGCCTAATCTAGAGAAGAAAAAATAGTTAATTTAGAAAAAACGTCATCATCATCATTCCTTTTTCACACCAAATGATGTATAGGGCACTGCATCGGTACACCGATTGCGGCGTATCTTGATTGTTTTTGTAACATAAAGGTAAGATGATCAGTCTTACGCTTCAGGCATCAGTCCAGGGACTATGAAATATTCCAGAGTGAAAACACCCTTTTAAATAAATATTTCATATCAACCATGCAGGAAATCAAACTCGAGACCTCTTGCATGGTAGCCAAACGCGAAAACTAGGCCAACCATGTGTTTGAAAAAGAGTAAAGGGGAAAATTTTCTCTAAACCAGACTGTACTCTGTAAGCTCCAGTAGCATTTAAAATCCATCCACTGCATCGCGAAGCATTGTCAAACAAAAACAAGATGTTTTAATTTGAAAGCCAAGTATTTTCACTCAAAGGCACTATCCACACCACGGACAGTCGCGTCCGCAGTTCCGAAGGCTCTATTGTGGGCGACTATTTACATGTTTATCGAGGGGTGGATTGCGCGACGAAAGGAGTGTAAAGGATGGCACAAAGACTTAGCTGGAGATAACTTGTTACTGAGAAGCTTTGTAGAGTGATAAATATTGCTCACAATATTTTTACTTTTTTTCTCTAGTTCTTGCAGTTTTGTATTTTTTATTTATTTGTTTTCTTTTTCTAAAATATTATTTTGCATCATAGAATTAAGAATAGTTCAGAAACCGCATACGCATACCAAACAGAAGGCGACTCAACTACCCATAAATGAGTAGGTTTACGTTTTGACCAATTAGTTTCATTGTAGACGTCGCTCAGTACGCAACTTCTGATTTGAATTCAACTATGCCGTGTTGTGTCTTTTTAAAGTTCAGAAATACTGCTAGGATCTTAAAGAAACAGGATGCAATCACATTTCATCTGTAATTTGCAAATGAATGTGTAAATAACAAATGAATTACTTAAAAATTAAATTATTTTTCGATCTGTCAGATTGTCGAAGAAACAAAATGGAAATTTCGTTAGTGTTGCCAGGGTAGAATTTTTCTTACCCTACTTTGCTCATCTGATAAAATAACTGATGAAAATTGGACCTCGGATTAAACAATGCCGTGGGGGACATTTGAACGACATTATCTTTAAAACATCAAATATGATTTAACATGATATAAAAATATCCGTTTTATGTCAAATAAAATTTGTTTTATATTTTAAGTTCAAAGTTCATTAATTCAATGACTCTTATTAAATGACCCTTTACTTATCTACTCTGTTGTGTCAATCAATGTTTTCGCGTGCACAATAAAATTTTAGAGAAATTAATTGATTACTTTTTTTTTACCTTACATTTGTGTTATTATTATTTTTTTTCTCATCAAGCAACATTACTCGGCTACTTCACGATTATACGCGGCGAAAGTAAGCCGGAGTTGGGGAATTATTGGACACAGTCCGATGTATTCAAATATGATTCTACGCTCCTTCTAGACTATTTTTAATTTTATGTTTTGCATTTTGACAAGCTGAATGTCAAATGGAAATTTCTTCGAATATTCATTCATTCCCTTTCCGCACCTTGGTGGTGCATAAGGCATTGCTTTGGTACATCAATCGCAGCGTATCTTGATCATTTTTTGTTATATTAAGGGAAGATGATCAGTTTTACGCTTCAGGTGCCAGTCCAGCAGCAATGAAATATTATTTAGTTAAAGCACCGTGTTAAATAAATATTTCACATCAACCATGACAGAAATCGAACAAGAAGCATCTTGCATAGCAGGCAAACGCACTGTCCACTACACCACGAGGCTGATGATTAAATAATAGAAGGTAATGCATTTGACTGTAATTCAAGCGTATCTTGATCATTTTTGCGAACGTAAAAATATAAAATATTTACTTCAAATGCCAATAAACAAGTTGATAAAATAAGGTTTTTATATATATATGTATTGATTATATATTAAATTATATACTAATTTTATAAATTTAATAAAAGGCTCTATGTTTAGTTTATAACAAAGAAATTATAAACTAAACATAGAGCCTCATTTTGAAAACAACAAAAAAAAATTGCGAAAAAGTCGGATTCTTGGATTTTTTATTTATTTTTTTATTCAAGTGAATAACAAACAATGCAATGAGAGTGGAATAAGGGTGTGGTTTATATAACATAATTAATGTAAGAGAAATTAAATAACCTGGATATTTAAAAAAACATTATAATAAATACTCAGACTTTAATTCATAAGTTGACTGCTTTCTCCTGCTTGCATGATGAAAAGTATACAATACAATAAGGATTTTCACAATTATTGGACAAGAAGTGGAGGTGATTTCAAGCTCCCTAAGGTGAGACCGACTGGAACTCAAAATAAATTACTATAATGGCTTAAAAATATTTAACGAGTTTCTAGAAGGTTTCAAAGAGGCTGGAAGCATCGCCACTTTTCGAACGAAAATTTATTTTTTATTTAAAATGTAAAGATAAGTAATATTAAGTAGATTTTTAGATAAATTTAAAGAAGATTTATTTAGGTAAATTACATAATAGTTATACTGGTAAGTTTATTTGAGTTTATACGTTAATTTATTTTTATTTGTTACCTGTAATCATATAAACAAATAAAAACAGAAAAGCAAATATAGTAACAATAAAATATTCTAGTGCTTAGCCACCTTTCTAAAGAAACCATATTTTACGTCTACTGTCAACAATCAACTCTAGAATTTTTAAGCACGATAAGAACGTCAATTTTTATGCTTAGAGGCGGACTTATTTTTATTTGATTCCTTTTATCAGATTTGTTTGCCTGAGAGCAGCTATTGTGAACAAAACAGTCGTCATAGATTCTGTTTCTATTTCACATACAAAACTGTATTTGTCATGTGCCTGGACACGAAGGAAACATAAATCGGTATTTATTTATTATGAGTTAGGTGTTTTGACAATGATTTCCATTTGAAGTGATCGCTTTAAAGTTTCAGCTTAGGGAATATTGTGTTTAAATACAATAATGTAACAAAAAACATATAATATAAATGTTTTAACTAGTTTTTACCCGTGACTTCGCTCACGTAGTATAAGGGAGAAATTATTTAAGTAATTTATTAGTTGTATCGTTTATCGATCAAAGTTTTCATTTATCGTTAATAATTTTCCGGATGGAGTGACATTTTTTATCTGAATTGAAAGTAACTTGGTCTTCCAACTATTATTATGGAAAAATCTATGATCTGTTAGTCTTTGGTGACGTAAGATCCTTATTTTTTTACAAATCCAAAATCCTACTACAAAAATAAAAATATTTATGAAGAAAAAAACATAACAAAATTTAAAATAATGGTCAAGACATATGTGATAAACAATTTATAAATTAAATATATTTGCAATGTTATTATTAGAACACACATAACAATATGTATGATATGTGTGCCCTATTTTAAGATTTAAATAAAAACTGAAACAAAAAACAAACCAAACTATCCGTAGATAAAGAAAGTTAGTAATAGAAAGTTAAAGAATGAATTTTAATTTTATTCATTTTGACATCCCACTGAATAATTAAAAAATAATATTGCTCATTGTCAATTTATTTCATTGATGTAAACGACATATATGTCTCACTTTTAATTACCCCTTATCCAATAGTTTACCCTGTAATTCCTTTTACCTCATTTTTCCTTTTCCTTCTTATAAAGTTGATCTACTGGAATATCATTTGGATATGAAATTATAATATCTCTTTCACGATATACTTGATATTTTTTTAAATTTTTTTTATTTAATGCACAAAATACACAATTTTACATAGCCACAATTATATGTTTTTTTCATGTCCCGATTTGTTAGAAAATTCCGTGTTAAGTTGGGACTGTTCGATATATAAATCAAAAATAGTTATTTACATATTAAAACAATATACAGGTTATCAAAAAAATATGCAAAATAATCAAAACAATATACAAAATATACAAAATAATAATAGAAAAATAAAAATTATTTAAATTTATAATACATGTCGAAAATGGAATCAAAAGTTATATAAGTTTAAGTTAAGTTTTGCATAGATTTATATTTGTCTTAGTTGTTTCATTTAGAAATATTAACGGTATATTAATAAAAGTGTATTATAATTTGTTTTTCACACATTTTTAAATATTTTGCTTTTAACTTTTGCCGTGCTTTTATGCTATAAACATAATTCATTTTAAGATTAGTTCATTTTCCCGGAGTTTTTTTCAAATTCTATTCTATTGTTCATAAAATAAAATTTATTAACTACTTTTTACAGACGAGTTAAAAATCTATTACCAAAATATCCGTTCTTGCTATTTTTTTTCTCTTGGTTTTATCTTATATAATCTTTTTTCTCTTTACTCTGTAACATGTTTTTTCATTATATTTGTGAAAAACTTTAACCGGATGAATGTAATATTTTTTTTAATTTTTTTATAACAACTGTTGCTTTTCCCAAATAAAAAAAAAAATAAAAAATAAAACTCTTTTCCTGTACTCATTAAATTTTTAGTATGAAAAGTGAGTAGCTTATTTTATTTTTTATCTCTCCAGCTATATCTGTACAAAAAAAATAGGTCGATCGGTTTATCTGTTGTAACGTGAAGGACACACAAACGAACACACTTTCGTTTTTATAATTTTAGTATAGGTGCTTCGATTTTTATGCATATTACAACATTTATGATAAAAGAGTAAACTTATGTAGAGATTTCGCAAATCTATGCAAGATTATTCTTATACATGGAAGCCCAAGAAAATAAGTAAACCTGATATGAGATCTAGTCGCCTGTATGCAAGAAACTCTTTCCTTTAGACTGCATTAATTCAGCATTTGCAGTACTTGTGTCCTTTCACAGGACTCTCATTGTTGAGAAATGACTAAAGAATCTGCCATGAAAAGAATATTATACTATGAAAAGTTGAGCAATATTTTTACTTAAGTGTCAGCGTTTCTATAAAATGTAGAAATATTTTATCAAAACTGTTGACGACGAGTCCTTCGTTGTTGTATATGGGTTTTCATTTCCTATTTTGTTCATTCACGGATTTTAAATTCATATTTATTTATTTGCATATTACTGCATTTGAGCATAGTTAATAGTTTGTAATTCTAGAGAAAATAGATTGACAAATAAACTATGTGTTTATTTGTGTGAAAAAACTTAAACAAATTTGACATCCTAACTGATTTTAGGAAATTATTTTTTTTTTTTTTTTTAATTATTCTTTTTTTTTATTTTTTGAGTTTCTTTAAAACATTAAGACATATTTTTTTTCTACAAAACACACAGATGATGGCTACTGCAATGGTAGCCAAAACGTCGAAACAAATCAAACACACACGGTATCACCCAAAAAAAAACATATAGATAACAGTGACCGTGAAAACCTATTGAATTATTTTCGCACCTATTGAATTATTTTTATATTTATTTCTTTAATAAAAAACGTTTTGGTCAGTTTTCGTTTTTTTGCGTACCAAACTGAAGCCAATTTTGTGTTTACAATTCATTTTTTTAAATGTTCTGTTTGATATCAAGGTTACATCGCATTATAGTAAACCTACTATTTTTCGTCTCGCATAACCAATTTGTAAAAAGGTATGACACAATTACTTGTAAGTACGAGGTGTATGAAAATATATGGAGCTATAACAATTCCAAATTATGTGGGGTTGTAGATGTCTCAGTTACTCTGGTGCGTACGTCTATGAGAAGGAACGGAAAAGCAATACCAGAAATGTTGATGGCGAACGAAAAAGGATTCTGACAGGTGATACACATGATTCTTGTAATACAAATTGTGGGTATGCAAAATAAAAACTTCATGAATTTTCAAAATGTTTAGTTAACAAGTGTTCAACAAATTAGATAAAATAAAACATAAAATTTCCTAAGTTGAAACCATTATCAATTGTGTGTTAACAAAGATGCTTGCCTTATGAAGTTACGAACATGGGTTTTGAGTTTAAACTACAGTTAGCTGAAATCAGTTTTAATAAATTCAAATTTTGCATTTTTAGATGTTTCTAAAAGCTTATAACCTTGTCTTTTTTTTAACAAACCTTACTTAAATATATACGTAATTTTACAAACACCAAAAACAAAAAATTAAAATATTTTTGTGCTTCTCAGTAAATAAATAAATAAATCATTATTATGTTTAAAGATTTGGTATCACGTGCATGAATTAAATATTGAAATAAAGACTCTTGGTGTGTTGTTAAGCAAAAAATATTTTATTTTGAATTCCAAAAATAATTGCTGCAATTTGACTATTTTTTCTCGTATTAATTTATGGCAGTAGTTAATATAGGGGGTTAACTGAGCGCAAACAAATTCCTTTATAGTTTTTTTCATCAAATAAAAACTTCACATTTTAGAAGTACCATAGTCATCTCCTTTACTCACCTTAAAATAATCGTAAAAAATAACCCAATTTGCAATTTAATGCATTCTAGGTGGCTTTTAAATACGGCAGTAAAAAACACACTTCATTTGAAATAAATAAATCATTATTTCACGGGAACCTTCTCGGAAATCAAACCCAAGACTTTACTCGTGTCGTCAAATAAAATCGGATGTAGTCTCGTGGCTAGTGTTGCAGACTTATGGATAATAGGTCCAAGATTGAAACTCCACTCTTTTCCAACTTGATTCCCATTTCTTAATAGTGAGTTATTAACGATTTGTTGAAAATGGTCCGAAATTGAAATATTTGGGTAAAAAACAAAAAGGCAAATATTCAAAAAAAGTCATTAACATCAATACGCACTAAATTTATAATGCCTTTACCCATGTTTTATTGGAAGATAATAATTTTAAAAATGTATTTTAAAAATAATTGGCTATTATGAACAAGAAATATGCTCAATAAATAAAATAAGAGAGTAGAGTTAAAATATTTTTTTAAAATATGTTTTTTTTTTCTGGTGAGCATTCTCGAATACTTCACCGCAATCCCACTGAATATAAGAAAGAAACCCTTAATATAATGCCAAGGGTTGATATTGAATGTTTTCATCGAATCTCTATCGCCTGATATTGGCAGAAATAGACATATTTACGGAAATCTTGATATCTGGTCTCCTATAAATGAACGCGATACAAGTTAGTCTAAACCGATATAAATATAAATAAATAACGATATACAAGCATTTCACATTTCGAAAACAAAATGAGTTTATTTAGAGTCATATACATTATAAATATCAGTTCTCATCATTCCAACAGAAGCAAAATTGCTGATGATTGAACTGTCAACTCTATACGGATAGTAAGTTAAATATCCAAGGTTCAAATCTCAAATTCTTCTCTGTTTAAATGGGTTTATCTGTTATTTGCTAGAGTAGTCATTTTCAAAATATCGACCCCCAGGGGTCTATCATGACCTGCTGGGAGTCTATGACAGTAAAAAAAAATGGGGATCCATTAGGTGTATATCTGGGTCTACAAGAGTTGATCTCATTTATTTATTTATTTATACATTAACGGTTCAAAAACCTTTTACAAAAAAATTATGTACAAAAATAATCACAACAGTAAACAATAATAATGTTGAACACAATATAAAATATAATAGAATAATTTCAATTAAATAATTGACCGAACATAAAATAAAACAAAAAAAGTTTAAAAAAAACATAACATCTCTACATAAAAGATAACAATTAAAATGAGAAAATTTTATGTTCTAAATATAAAATTTAAAAAGTGAAATTGAAAATAAAAATAAGACGGTTAGTATTATAAAAGCAAACTTAGAAATCTCCACCAAAAACGGAAAATTAGTTATTGATACCAAAATTAACATTTCATCAAAATCTACCTACCTAATAAACAGCGTCATTCACAATTGTCTCTAAATCATGCAAAAACAGATTTCAATTATACTACTTGACGCCGCAAACTTAGCATTCTTCATTGAGTTAGTGAAG
This sequence comes from Micrasema longulum, assembly GCF_059751315.1. Classification (NCBI taxonomy): domain Eukaryota; kingdom Metazoa; phylum Arthropoda; class Insecta; order Trichoptera; family Brachycentridae; genus Micrasema; species Micrasema longulum. Next base: position 130,261 of record NW_028278005.1, read on the forward strand.
CATAATTAGAAATCTCACAATTCATTTTTCAAAGTTTTTAGCAAATATCTTAGTAACTTCTGCAATGAAGTTTTTTTAGTTTGTTTCTAATGCTCTCAAAAAATAAGTTTTTGAGAGCAATAAGAAAACATTAATTATCTAAATAACATCTTTATTTTATCAGTTGGTTGAAAGAAATTGCCAGGCCGTCACCAAAATTTTACCGTTTATGAAATAATTCACCTAACACGGGTAGTATCTTATAAAGTACTTACGTTATACTTTCTTATAAAAGACATGTAAATTTCCTAATTATGTGATTATTTAATATGAAAGTGTAGAAGTAGGCTATCCGCTTTGTGGCCGCAATACGTGTAACTTGTTAATCTGGACTGAATCACCGACGAAGAACTTAAGTTGCAGTTTAGAAAAAAATATCAGAAATTCTGGTTTCAAAGCAACATACCTGTTCCCTTTCCTGCGTTATGGACTATACCGAGAACGTTTTTGATGACTTTTTTTATCTTCATACCTCTTTTTAGTGCGGTTACCAATATCACCAAAAAAAAAATAGAAATCACTCGCCTAGGAGATTTAAGGGTAAACCTGACTGAATTGAAGGCAAAGATTGAAATTTTGCTATCAAAACGCCAGATTCATCCTTCCCGTTAAAACATTTTGTTCGTTTTTAAATTTTATTTAAAAATGTCACGTGATTTTCATTTTGTCATTTTAAAGTAAACCCTTTGAAAGTGAGTAATTCTACGTCAGCTTCAAAAACACATTTAAAGTTGACGAATTTCTTTAAAAAAAAACGAAAGCAGAGGGTCAACGCAAAATGGAAAAAATCGACAAGGAGTCTACAATACAAAAAAATTTAGGGACCTCTGAGCTAGAGGGTGATTTCTAAGATGCGTAGTTCCTGCGATCCTTCCATCTTTTTGGTGGTCTTCCAGGCAGACGGTGACTAACTGGAATTACATGGACCACGGTTAAAGGTATTTTAGAGATGTTCATTCTATCGACGTGATTTCACCAAAATCTTATCCTTATTCTGCTCTACCGTGTCATAGGTATCGCAAGTCCGTCTTATTTCTTTATTTCGGATTCTGTCCCTTTAGGGTTTTGGCTGGAATTGCTCTTAGTACTTTCATCTATGACGTTCTGAGTAAGTTTTTTTGTTCTTTTCTCTACTGCATTCGTCATGGTCTGACAGCCGTTTTGTATATCCGGACCTTGCTTTCAATCCGCATGTATTAATTGTGCCGTACGATATTTCTCAAGAATCCAGATATTGCTGAGGTTTTATTCGTTTGTTCTTTCACTTTGGAGTATAAGTCCCTGTGGCTCGAGATTTTAGCCCCTAAATATCTAAAAGACATATTTCGTTCCACTTTATTATCATCGATCATCAGTTTGCATCTCTTAGAGTGCTTAGACATTGTTGGGCTTTTTGTTTTAAAATTCCATTATAAAACAATGAAGGATTTAAAAAAAAGGCCTTTTCTATCATGCTTTGTGTGCCTGTTACAGACTTTTTGTTGAAAAATCATTTAATAATCCCAGATAAAATTGTTTAAATTACACTGTTAATGCAAATCACTTTAAATTAATTGAATTTTCACTGTAGTTCAATCAAACTTTGGTATTATTTCGAAACGCTAGTATTGCCTGTCTGAGTAGAAATTGGTATTGACACGGCCCGGCCGGCGGCAGCACACCAAAATAATTTTAACGATATATTTAATCTTCTTGTCAGTTCGGAGAAAAGTTTTGAGCTGGATGCAAGTAGGTTTACATTGTTATTAAAAAATATATACATACAATACGGGATATGGGACTATGTAAGTACTTTAAATACCTAGGGTCGGCAACCCGTTAGTTCGTGTCTTAGGCATTAATAAGACAAAATTATTTTGTCGTTACATTCAATATTTGAAATGAGAAAAATAAAATTATTATCCCTTACACCAAAATAAGAGAGTTTTTTCCAATTTACGATTAGTAAAGTAAAATTTAACATTTTTAAATTAAGTCCGGGTCGGAACTCTGACGATTAGGAAGTTTGTCAATATTTTTTCCGAGGCGCTTTGTTGGATCTGGATTTTTTTTGGTTTTACCAAATTTACACAAATGCATTTGAGAGCTCTTAAGCTGTTAATTTTTTGAAGATGCACCGATTGACAGAAATTCTGAAGAAAAAAATTCTGCCGCCTTTACGAAGAGTGAGTATCTAGCATTTTAAACGACATTTCGTCAAATACAGATTCGGAATCACGAAGAAAAGATCTTAATTTCAGTCTTTCTAACGCATTTCTCTTTCTTCATAACCATGAAATCCAGAAAAAAAACTGCAGGACCTAGATTTTCTTATTTAATTTAGTTTGTTTAAAGTTTAATTTTTATTTTAAATTTTAATATTTGTCTAAATATGAAAACAAAATAATCTTTAAGTGTTTCCATTTCATTTGATACATGATATATTATAGTAATGAAATGTCATGCATAGTAGTGAAACTACAAAAACAGCATTATTTTATTTTACCGCGTGTTTCTTTTAACGAAACTTCTAACTGGGATACCACACTCTTCATACGGAGAGCAGAATGGTACCAAGATTAATTTTCTTCTATTTGACTTGACTTTAGGACAGTACAATGCACTCAATTTCACAATGGATTGTAAGAGCTATTTCCAATCATCATGATTGTAACCGGACCAAAGGAGGAATTTCGTGTACACTTGTATATTGTTCCTACGTACACATGTACAATATGTAGACACATTCCAATCAACCACAATAGTATCTAATTATCATTCATCCGGCTAAATCCTAATAATTACCGGAACTGATTAAGATTACTCCTATGAACTTTGTACATGCACAATTAGATTCATTTCATAAAAAGACAACTTCGTCACGAAATACACATTTTTTCTTTTCACGCAAAAAACAGATTTTATATTGGTTTATTATTTTGTTTAACAAAATAAATCTCGAAATCTTTAAAATTGATAAATTCCAATGCGTGTTGGTTTATTACGGAAATTGTTAGTTTGGAAAAAAACTAGCAACATTTTTTATTGTTAAACGACTGTAAATGCTTCGAAATCATATTCCTAATAGCTTGTCTGTTAAAAAAATATATTAAAAATAATAGTAAAATTTCATATATTTTTGGGGTGTGTACCTACGTGATACATACTTATAAAACTGCGTTGCATACCATCCAAATGTATATTTGCTATTTGTTTCATTGCATATGTGCGTCATAAAAGCATTGTGTTAGTAATAACTGTAAAACCTATTTATCGTTGACGCGCTTAATACAAACATTTCAAAGGCAGATTTTTAAAGTAAAAAACCAATACAACTAGAATTTTTCATTATAATCGTTTTCCGTCATAATAAACCAACGTGTAAGTTCTCAGTTCAGTATTATGGTTATTTTATTCATTTATTTAGATAAACGAAAAAAAAAACAACCAGTTGTAACTTACATAATACTCAATATGTACAAAAATATGTAACTCCATCATTTTCTAATTTTTGATTGTTTTTTTTCATAGCACGTTGAAATCTGCCAACGTGAACGTGTTTAATTGACGCACAATAATCCATTTTTAAACTCAAACTCACATTTAATTTATTCATTAAATTACTGTTAATTGAATCAGGTGTCAAGAATAAATTAATGAAAGGGTTGATTAAATTTCATTGTGCTCAAACAAGCAAGGAGCAAAGAAGAAAATTGGTCGGGTAGATAGACACAGGCAAAGGCTGACACCCTTGCCTTATAGCAAGGTAGGAATGACAAAAGGGTACTAAGGCTGTTGATTATGAATAGCAAAAGAGAGCGTGCTAAGCAAAATATATATAATCAAGTTAGAGTCTCAGAAACTGTGATTTTCAAGTCACATTTCTAAAGGTATCAACTTGCCTATTCAAAGGTCGTTATTTTGTGTTGAAATGTAATTTATAGTCAAAAAATTTTGGTTTTTGACACTGAAAAAAATAAAGCTGAATACCCTTTTTTATTATGAGATTTTTTTAGTTCGCAAATCTCAAATGAGTATTTTAAAAAAACCTGTACATTTTTAATATTGCACCTGTAATACTATTTTAAGAAGAGGATAGACTTTTTTAATATTAAATACAAAATTTGTTCATTTTGACGATAAGGTCAGATAAGAAGAGTTAACGTGAGGACAATACAAATTACAGAGCAATACTGTCCTGTCAAAAACGGATAAACGATGCGCGCGGTTATGGGGGAAAACCATTGTTCTTCTATGATAGCCTGCCCATCTATATCTGGGACAATTAGTTCCTTGTCCTTTCCTACAAATGTTTGTTACTAAGATAGTAGGCTCAAAGCTGGAGTAAGACAGTAACCATTGTCGTGTTCTCGTGTGAACTGCACGATAAGGTTTTGTTTTTTTTTATCAGGCTAAGTTATTCATGGCTGTCGTCATCCTACGTTATCACTTTAATTTTACTTTTATTATATTTGTGAGCTCTGTATATTATACCTCATTCAGATTTTTCTTTCCTCATTTCGTAATTAGAACCTAACTAGCAAAATCAAGGCACTTTACTTTTTTCCCTCTCATTGTTTTATTTTTGCTAACGTTATTCGTTGCCGACCATTATTTTTATTAATATTTTATTTATCTATCTATCTCTTTTTCCGTATTTACAGTCGACTTTAACAATGAAATATACGGCTTTTATATTTTCCGATATTTTATATCGTGATAAAAATTTTACACGTGCCAAAAAATTTGCTAAACAATCTTTTCTTGATTTTATCGATTATATGAAAAATAAATGTTTTAACGTAGGTACTGAAATAATCGGAACATAAAATATAGCGAAACCCAGAATAAATCAATATTCCGGAGAAGAAATGTATTATTCGAGAGTTTAATCGAGCGATATTTGCTATTAATTTGATATCATGACGAAGGTAAAAAACGATTTGCGGAAGTATCGTTATGGATTCGATTTGTAGGGACTGTTTCAAAGATAGAGAAAATAACTTAATCCAACAGATATCATCTGTAAAATCGGATCCAATATTCTGAACACGGTTTTTGCCACATTGCCAAAATTAGGGATGAACGTGCCGTGGCTCACAGTTCATACTACTTGTATTATATATCAGATATAATAGAGATATACAGACATTGGTACGTAATGTGTTTTATGGTAGAAAAGACTGGTTTCAGCACAATTCGGTCTGTACATGGGAGGAAAATTGATAGTAACACAACAGAACGTATTTACTCTCAAAGTCCTAATCTCTTTGAAACATACAGTCACATATTTTCTTTAAACTAAATATCACTAAGCCACTTTAAGGGGTTTGTTAGTGGAGATTTATTTATGATTCCTCTTTTCATAATATTTTTACTTTAATAAAACGTATTTTAGATACAAAATAAGAGTCGGAAAATGATAAGTAAGTACGCGATGTTCTGTTTTTTTTATGCATATATTTTTTTAAAAAAGGTAAAAGCATTTTAATATTGATATACTATTGGTTAAAATAAAACATAAAAAAATGACTTTGGCAACCATTTATTTTTCTCATGCACACATTCAGTCCTTTCAAATATTTGCTAAACTTGGCTTATGTGTGCGAAACAAAATTTTTCCGAAAATTAATTTGAAATTTCTTAATGACACCTATTCTTACACATAGGACTTATTCTCCTCTACGGATGCGAATCGTGATACCTCACTTCAAACCTTACTATCACTAAAACAGCAAAATACTGCGTTTTGAGAATAGATGTCTTAGAAAAATTTCCGGTGTGCGGTGGTTTAACTTTGTGAGGAATGAAGTAATAAGAGAACTGACGCAGCAAATTTTGGTGACAACTTAGCTGGACCATATACTACGGATGACTCGTGAGGGCCTTAACCATGCTTGCCTACTTTTCAAGACATCAGATTCTCGGTGTCCTGGACGTCCACTGCTGACTGTTCGTGGGCAGTGGTCAGAACTACGGGACGCGAACCTGACTTGGGAGAGCGCACAAGAGCTGGCAGCCTATATAGATGCATATAGATGCATGGAGGCTCTTTGTGGACACCATATGCTCCAACTAGGGGGCGGAAATGGAATAACGATTATGATAATGAGGTTTTTTTTGTTTTCATAACAAAGATAACATGCTCGTCTTGACTTGATTGCGGTCTTTAAATTTGCAATGGACAGCCGTGCAGTAAACTTATGTTATTACCGCACACCTCGTAAATGATATCTGCCGCCATTTTAAACGAGCAACCTCTATCTTGTGTATCTTGTTGCAAAGATTTCTTGAGCGAAATGAGGTCGTCGCTTTATATATATATTTATGCGTTATGTCTCCAGAATAAATATTCCTACATAAATTTCTCATTTGCAGAACAGACAGAAGTAGCATCATATTTGTGTAATGCTAATAGCATAATCGCGTAATGTGTTACATGCTAAATGTGTAGCTTTATGAGTTGTTTAATTCACCAATCAATTTAAATTTTAAATTACTACAGTTTTCTTTTCATTCAACTTTTTGTATTAGATTAAATGTATTGTTGTATAATCAAAGCTGTAAAAATATATTTGAGAAGGTATATAATTATTTGGTGGACACTTTACACCGTGTTCGAGTAGCATTCTTCATTTTGTTTGAATATAAATAAATTATATTATTTGGGAGAAAGTTCTGTCTTTTGATTTTTCCTATAACAACGAAATGATAAAAATCATGACAGCAAACGTAAGTACAGAATCAAGAAACATGACATAAATAATAATAAAATATTTATACTCATGTAACTATGAATAAAGTTGTCTTTGTTCAGGTGGGTGTGAGTACAGTTTTTATGCGTGAAATATAACCCAAACCCAGCAGCTCAATTACAATGGCCACAATTATCAGTAAATACCGATGCGATAAAAAAATATTACGGATAAGTGTTGGTTAAGGACTTTTTATTGACGTGATAAATATTTGTGATTGAGCTCTGGACGAGTGTTTTCGATTCAATTGCTATTCTTATGTTTAAATCCTAAAGAATGAAATCGAGTAGGAATAAGATGAGCTCCAGCATAGTGATTTGCACATTACCTTATCGTTCTTGAGGTCCCGGGGTCAATTCCTGTCAGGGTCCACGACAAATATTTATTTTAAAGGTGCTTTAACTCAGTTAGACCGATCAATTTATTTTCATGTACCAGATAATTGAAAAATGCTGCACCTTTCGTTTCAATGTTGTAACGTACAAACCATTAGGTGCGAATAAGAGGAATGTGGAAAAAAAAAGTAGTTAAGGACTTTTAAGGGATTGTTGTTTCTTTTAGTTAAGGTTTTTGTAGCATCGTGGTACAAAAAACGAACTACGTATTCCATGTATTTTTTTATACAATACATTTTTGTTGAAATATGTCACAAGTTCCTGACTGATTTAAAGAGTAGTTTACTCTCTTACTGGCATGGTAGTGGTCAAATTTATACCACGTGGAAAAGAGTTTTTGTTTTTTTTTCTACACTCAGTAACCAGAGTATAAATTTATCCTTCTTTAAAAAAGCTGCCCCTCAAAGGGTTACGGGTCTCTACCTACTTAATATTTTTTTTATAATTTTGCCTATTTTATCAGGTGTGCGACTTGTGGGTTAAATGTGCCGGTTGATTATAAATATATTACAACTGTAAAAAAATACACAAATTTCGTTGCAAAAAATATAACTGCTGCGTTTGTAAAACTATGTTTTTGTATATTTTTCCGTTTTGTTATCCCAAAACACGGTGATGCGAAAATTGACACAAATTCACAAAGCGCCGCAATAGATATTGGCCGATAAATCAATGTGTGTTTTGTTATCCTCTGAAATTATATCGTATCGTGACATAGAGGCCATAAATCCTTTTATATCTCAACATAGTTATTCGATCTCTCTATACCGCGATATAAATTATTCATTTAACTTCACGTAAATCATTTTTTTATGGAAACGCTCGTCTCATATCGGATGTCTCATCGGAAATGGATTGAAAATATAAAATAAAAACATTTTTCATACTTTGTTTGAGGACAAATGTTGCTGAATTCATTTTTAAGATCATCGTATTATAGTTCCTCTTTCCTCACATACTAACTGGAACCATTATATTAGTACGGCAACCGCAGCGTTTCTTGATCATTTTTGTTACGCGATGGCCGCGCCATGCCAAAAATGGTACCAGTTTATGGATATTCTAGTGTTAAAATATAGATTTTTTGTTTTAAAAAGGAAATTCATTTTTATGGAACATTGGATACAAACAATATTGTCTTACACGCGGTAAAAACTAGAGCATTAAGTTGTATGGTGAAGTTTATTGAAAATATAAAATTAAATTACTAGTTCTTTCGAATTCACTAATGACTGTTGTCATAGATTTTTGATTTACTTAAAGCCAAACCACCAATCAACAAAGAAAACTTGTGACGCCACACGAGGAGTAATTTGAAAATTAAAAGCTTACAAAATCAAAGCAGATGATACGATACACAAAAAAATATTTTTTGTAAATTTTGAGCTCAGCTTAATAGTATATTAACAAACATTAGAAAAAGAAAAAAAAAATTCCTTGGTGTAAAAAGTGGTTAGCTGAAATATTTTATTGGACTGCTTCCTATAGCGTAATACTGTTAAACTAAGCGTCATGTAATATATGATGATCAAACGATTTTTATATAGTAATATAATTGAAATTTGAGTAAATTTATGTATCTTTTCATATGTTTATGTTATTATTGCTTAAGTAAATTTTGAATTGATGCATCCCAAGAATGTTAAGAATGAAAAAAATAGTTAATTGGTGGGATTTTTATAACATAGTTGATCAATTCAACATTTATAAAAACAATAAAACCATGAGCATATGAAAGATATCTGCATACTTAACTCGAATATGATGCTTTTGAAATTGCCCCAATATTATCGCCCAAGTGCAAATTGCTTTTTTTTATTTGCTTATAAATTGTGTAATACAAAATATTTTACAAAGTACAACACGTTTGAGTAACATTCCCCGGAACTACAACTAAAATATTTTTTTTTAAGCACATATACAGAGGAAAAAAATTCAAAGCTTGTTTAACATTTTTATAACTAAATATATCACAATAATGCATCAACCAAAATACTTTTCTTACCCAAAATGAATATGTTAACACGCATTCTGGAATGAAAAAAGTGGTAAATCTAGGACTTAAGGAAATAAGCTCATTTCAACGAGATGCTACGCAGACGATGCAACCGTAATGACTCAATAATTATCTTACATTTATTTCCTAAATACACGACATAGTTTTCCAAATAATTCAACACTACTGTTTCAGTTCATATTCGTAATTTCGATTAACCATAATTATTTTTAATTAGAGAGTATTAATATTTGAGCTGCAATTCAATTTAATTACAGTGGAAACAGTTTATTTAAATTAGAAAATTTGCGATAGTTATTAACATTTAATCGGGAAAATCTACATTTTGTATAACGGCGGTACTGAAATGAACTAAATCGTAGGCTAAGTAAGGTAATTATGTAAAAGACTATTTGATTATAAGGTGAATAATTCATATATCGCCATTTTTGTTAAAATCGCTTCAAGGGCGTTGTACAATAAATAAATAAATATTCCAGTACGTTTTGCGGTTACAGAGCGCATGGAAAATTAGGATGCTTGTTCCTCGTCTCCAATTATGTTGTTTTTCAGCTATAATAGATACGTGCTAGATAACAGCAAGTCTTGCAGCTACAATGTGCATGGACGGTATATAAAGGCGTTATTTTGTTTAATAATATCTAGCCCTCTTTGATTTTAGGTTTAGTATTATGATAAGTTTTGTATTTAAATGATATTTAAATAAGTAAATAAACATTTTTAAAAATAGAAGTTAGATTATAACAGGTCTGGCAGCTACTGAGCGCATGAACGGTTGAAATTCTAGACCCCATTTACGAAATTCAGGTATTTGATACCTAGTTGATAACATTTACTTATTGAATCAAGATGTCTAATCGCCTTGCAGCTACAAAATGCATGGACGAGTGGAATTTAAACCACTGAAAATTTAATCAGTAAACTAACAAAAAATAAACAATTAGCAGAGTAGATAACATGTCAAGTGTTGATGGTAAAAAACAAACAGAAAACGAAATAAATAAGGCATGTCATGATAAACAAAATAAAATAAAACATCCAAAAGGCAGTTTTTGTAGATTGTAGGTACCTATTATAGTTACTTCCAGGCATGTGGCAAACAGGCTGCTTGCTAATTCTTGGAAGATGGCAGATGCACAAGTGTTCTGTTACCGAGGGGTGGTGTGTATTGTTCCAATGACTTAATGCCTATTTTGGTCTGAATTATCTCGCTTTATGATGATAAAAAGAGTGAATAATCAGATTTACAGAACTGTTAGAATATTTTTTGATTTGACAAATGATAAATATTGAAAACATTAGTTTTTTTTATATTACAAACGAGAATTTTATTATGTATCTGACCAGGTGTTATGATTTTTAAAATAACGTAAGATTTTTCTAGTGCTGTGGGTGTTTTTTGCAAATTGAAAAATGTCATTTTTGTGATAGAAACTTTTTTCAGATGGCTATTATTACAGTTTTTTTAACAAGAGCGGTCTGGCTGGTTTTAGCAGAACATAAAAGTGACATACCTGCCTTGCACTCAATAACCTCAATATCCTTTTTTTTATTGTGGACTGACTGCTTTCTGCATAACTACATTAAATTTATTATGGGGGGTAGTGTTTTAGATAGTTCAATTGAAGTACTTTTGAGTCACAAATTAATACGATCTTAAACGGTTTTAATAAATAAATATACTTTTTTTATAATTTTAAAGTGACAGGCGTACTGCTGTTTGAAAATTACGATTGTTTACTTCTTGTCACATATTTTGTAAGAACAAAGTGTAAAAACCCGTTTTCACTTTTTGTCCACACTTTGACCACTTATAAACACCAAGTCAATGTGTTTTAACAGTTTTAAACTTTTTCTTTAAATTTTAAATTACGATTGGAAAGGGGAACTATATTTCACGCCCAGCCGGTACGGCGACAGAGCGTGATTGCTGAGTGATAAACTGGTTTAAGTGGCCATTTTACACACTGTGTAACATACACTATTTTGCCTATGTTTGAACATTCATATATCTTAAATTCTTTCAGTTGTCGATGTTTGTGAAGTTAAAGAGCTGAAACCTTTATCAATGTGGGTGGGATTCATCTGATTGAATTATTTCACCCACATTCAAGGAAACGTCTAAATTTTTTTTATTTCCTTTTGGACCGGGTGGATTTATCTACAATGTTTTGAGTTTGTCCAAATTTTTGTAGACAACAACTTAATTCAACCCCTTTGGGAGCTGTTAACATTGACGTTTTGCAACAAAGATGGATAACATTTAAGAAAAGGAAATATTGTGAGTGCTGGGATTTTCAGGTCTTATGACATGTCATTATATATATATATATATATAGTTGGATAATTTATATAGCGCCATTTTTGTGAAAATCACCTCAAGGGCGCTGTACAATTAATAAATATCCCAGTACGTCTTGCAGCTACAGAGCGCATGGACGGTTGGGATTCTAGTTCCTCGTTTTCAATTAAGATTAATAAAAAAATATAACAGAAAGCAGCTAGATTACAGGACGTCTTGCAGCTACAGAGCGCATAGACAGTTAGAAATTTAGCCCCCATTTTGACATTTTAAAAATTGACAAATAAATTTAGTGTATTAATGATACTTAAAAAAATAAAAATAATATGAATAATAAAAAGGAGTAAGATTACAACACGTCTTGCAGCTACTAAGCGCATAGACGATTGGAATTCTAGACCCCATTTATAAAATTTAGGTATTTTTAAGTTGGTATATGAAAGCTAGATAACCAATCATCGTGCAGCTACAAAGCGCATGGACGAGTGGAATTCTAGCAAAGTTAGAATGATATCAATAAATTTATAAAAAATAGAGCATAGTAGTAAGTTTGTCAAGTGTTCATGCCAAGAACAAAGCAATAAAAAACTAAATAAATAAAGCACTGTATCAACTCCATGGTTAACAAAGGGAGATAGATGTCCGAAGAGAATCTTTTGTAGACAGTAGGTAGATATCGTCACCATGTGGTCCACTAGGCTGCTGGAGAATTTCTGGAAACGCACGTGTGTAGACTGTCATTGGCTGGTTTGAGTAGCCACTTTACACACTGTGTAACATTTACCACTTTGCTTTAGTTTAAACATCCATATTTTTTCAATTCTTTCGTTTCTCCAGTCTTTTGTGCACAAACATTCCGACAAACTTAATTACCTAATGTTTTCCGCAAGAATTAGAAGGTTAAATTTAAACCTGGAGATATATGCAAAATAACATTTATCTTTATATATATTGTTCATACTCTAGAAAAGCCTACCCCTTTGTGAGATTTTCATCTACAATTTCAATACATATACCCTTTTCAAGTTTCACATAACACAATAATATAATATTATGTATATTGTAATAATATCTTTGAATATCATTCTAGAGATGTCTATTCATTAAGCAACCGCTATCGTTTCCTTTCATAGAAACTATTCACATTGATATCTGTATCCAAACATCTTATTTGGCCAAAATAAGAGATAAATTTCGTACGAAGCATTTAAATAGCATGTATAGAATACGGGGTGGTTAGATCCTCTTATTCCTTTCAGATTACACCCCAATATCAAACCCCTCACGAACAATGGCCAATCAAGAAAATACATTTCTCAATAGCTCCCTTATTGATCTTTTTGTTTACAAATCTACATAATAAATGAAAAAAATGACATACTTTCATATGTCTCAACGTTGATTTCCATTTTTTTTTAGGTTCAAATAATATAAATCATAATTAATTCAATGTTGACAAAGACGGCTCGGTTCTATGAATTTTATTTTTTACGACAAATAAAAATATAAATTAAAATCTCAGATTTTACAAAAACTTTACTTTATGCTTCAAACGTCGATCAAGTTTATTAATTTTTATAAGGTACATATTTTGTGTCTGTTTTTTTGGCAATTAAAAAATGAAAAACAAAAGTGTAAAAAAAATGCTCAAAAATATACGTCATTGAAATTAAAATTTTCTGCTCTACAAGATTTTGTGTCGCTTTTATGTTACCTGTATTTTATGTTACCCTTTCAAATGGAATGTCAAGTAGATATGAACGGGAATTTTCGACAACTCTTCCTGTTCGCGTTCAATCGAGGGAACGAAGCTGCAAAAACTGCTCACAATATTTGCGTAGTGACAGTGCTTTAAATCATTGGCTCATTAATTGTTTTTTTTTTTGTTGTGTTCTCTTGTAAAAAAAATGAACAAAACTTATGTTAACAAGCAACGGAAAAATACATTTACTTTAATTATAGTTTAGTTGTTAGGAGCCGACGCATAGAAATATAAACTTAATCAGAGATCTAACAAAAATTTTGTTCAATACTGAAGATGCAGATCAATGCTTTGTTAAAATAATAAATAGCCAAAATATAAAAAGGTTCTCCGAAAAACAATATTGTTTTTTACAACTTTTTGATCAAACAATAAAAACTTTAAGGCAACCGACTTCAATTGGAAATTTTTTGATTATGAATATTTACAAAAAATAAAAGTGAACCTCGAATTTCAATCAATACGTTTATATTAAAACTATGACCAAACTCAGACATGCGTTTGGTGGTAGGTGTGATTAATTTATTAATTTACACGGCGGATAAAATTCTTTTTTACAATCCATTTCTCAAAAAAATTTTTTTTTGAAACTCATTGATACATTGTAGCTTCTTTTTATATCACTTACTCTCTCCCCATTTAGATATTTTTGATACTTTATTTTGTGAGGTCAAAACTTTTTAAAACACTTTAATATGTAACAAATATCAGTGAACAATGAATTATTGTACCTTTCAATATGTTAATGTTTTTAACGTAAATTTCGAATCAGTCAATTATTTTATAAGAATCCCTCTCCCCACTCCTACACTTTATTTTTTAATCCATAACCTTCTTACATTGCTTTTATTTTATTTTATTATGTAATGGAGTAAGGAATATGTTATTACTTTTTTTTTATATCTACCTTTGTATAAATAAATTATTTATTCTCTTTATGGTGTAACTTGATCTATGATTTTATTTGTGAAAAACTTTAACTAAACATGGGTACTCTTTTCATATTTAATTATTAATAAAACATCTGTTTTCTTCCAGAATACAAACAGAATAGTATAAAGATCATATTTGAAGCACTGACATTGTGATTTTCTATATTTGATTACAAAACTAAGTGAAATTCACCATTCCCTTTCTGCACCTAATGGTGCATAGGGCACTGCATTAGTTCACCAATCGCAGCGTATCTTGATCATTTTTTTATACATAAAGGTAAGTCGATTAGTCTTACGCTTCAGGTACCAGTCTAGAGACTAAGAAATATTCTAGTGTGAAAAAACACATTAAAAAAAATATCTTTCATGCCAATCATGTCCTAAATCAAACCCAAAACCTCTCGCACGGTAAGCAAACGAGCTGACTATTACACCAGGAAACCGACAAAGTTAAATTATTTTGTCTAAAGTTAAATGATATCATACAAAAAATTAAGTCGAAAATTTACATATCAACATAAAAACAAAAAAAAATGCTTTGACAAGAACTAAAATATGAACATGGTACAATGGTGTTCTTGCTTTATTTCAGTAATTAAGTGTTAAATTTATTTAATGTGAAATAAAATAATTGTAGCTATATACTTTATTAGTTTTCCTGTTTGCTGTCACTGTGAAATAAATAATTAAGAACATAAGAAAATAATTAAATGAACATTTCTATACCTACTTTTATAGCAGTTTTCTACGAGACAATTTTTCGGTTACAATGGGAGTTATTTTCAATTATCTTTAAAGTCAAAACGAATTCTGATTTTTTTTTCGAAACGTGTTCAATTTTAAAAAACCGACATTGATACTTTTGAAAAAATGCAATTTCGTATTCTAGATTTAGCACAGAACACGCCTTTGTAATTTTTTTTGTTTTATTAAAGTGATATACGTGTAATAAGAAATGAATTAATACAAAACAATATAAATAAACTTAACTTCACTGGTTGTAATCAAGTGATAGTGTCAAAACTACTAAGAGATTTTTGAGTTTTACAAAAAGTGATTCCTTTCAAACATGCTTTTTAATTACGTTTTAATTTTTTAATTAAATAAGTGTATTTACAATATTTTTTCTTATTTGAATTTGGTTTTACTTAAGAATCTAACAAAACTAATAATGAAATTTTTTAAATAGGATTTTACAATGTTTATAGCTTTAAAGTGCAATTATATATATTTTCAGCTTATGTTGGGATCGTGATATAAATGGCTTTTTTTTCAAGTTTTTTGGCCTGTTCTTAGAAGTATTATGAATTCCCTGATAAATATCACTCAGAAAATTGTTCTGAGAAAATTATTAAGTGAAATAATTATTTCTGAACACGAAATCATAAAGCGACAACCGGTCTGAAGTGAAACAATAGAAATTGATTAAATTACTTTTTCTTCAACTTTATTAAGACCATTTGATGAAACGACTTAAACATTCATTTGAAATTGAAGGGAGGAATTTAGATTAAGCTCTTATAGAAGAAAATCGAAGGCCTTTAATTCAATTGCAGTAAGCAAGATATTGCGTAAGTTTTAAATATACGCTTATCATCATCATCATCATCATCTTTCCCCTTTCGTACCTAATGGTGCATAGGACACTGCATTGGTACTCCAATCGCAGTGTATCTTGATTATTTTTGTAACATGAAGGTAAGATGATCAGTCTAACGCTTAAGGTACTAGTCCAGGGGTTATGAAATATTCTAGTGCAATAACACATTTTTAAATAAATATTTCAGGTCAATCATGTCGGAAATCGAACCCGAGACCTCTTGCGTGGTAGGCAAATGCGCTGACTGCTGCACCACGAGGCCGACAATTACACGCTTTTAAGCAAGAAAAATAATTTTAAAATCTAAAGATATTAAAAAAATGCCCGACTACTTTTATTTTTTTTTTAAATGTATCAGTACCGGACTTAAAAAAAAAACACAAAATCTTTGAAAGTTGCATTTATTATTATTATTTTGTTGGGTAAACAAGCAGTATGTTCACAAATATTGACAGTTTTTTTTATATATATTATACAGACAACAAAAAAATGGTTTAGAACTTATCCAATTATTTAAATTACGTATAAAAAATGTAAAAGAAAATGAATGGAAGAATGTGTAGGTATTTATTAACAAAGTTGGGTATTACCTTAAGATATTATATTACAAAAATGACGCTAAGATAAGTTATCCATTATAATAATAAAAGTTTAACATCTGCTTCTCTCAATTTTTCTATGATTTTTTAACCTAAATTTTTATATATTTGTTTTATTTTTTTACGATAATTTATTATATACCTTGCTTATCATGTAAAATTTTATAGGTAATTGAAGTGGAGTTTTCTGCTTTTAATTAGCTTCCATTTTACCGTAAAATGTTGGAATCAGAAGGGATATTCTATAGTGTGCCTCAAGAACATCTGCAGCGTTTGCTCTTGTAAAGGGGAAACCTCTTAAAACTCTCCAGAAGAAGTCAGCTTGTTGACAGTCATCAACACGCCTTACGTTCCACAAAAAGAGTGTTGACATTTTGAGTCCTACTATGGTCTGCTTTACGAATGTCCTTAACCATGTAAGATGCATATAAGCTTTCGTGTAAGTTCTTCATGTAGTACCTGAAGTACCACCGATTCGATAACGCATAAGTCTTCTCCCAGCCTTCTTTATCGCTCCTAAAGGTTTTTTAAATTTTTTTATATGAAAGTTGCTTTATTATTTACCTTGCTTATAATATACAAGGTTTATATATATATAAATGTGGATTTCTCTGTAATTAAATTTGTTATAATTTATCTAAACTGTTAGAATCAGGAGAGATATACTTATGTGGACCAATCGGGAACTTCTCAGCATCTGCTCATGTGGAGAGGAAACCACTTCAACTTTTTAGGAGAAGCCGGCCTGTTGGCAGTAGTCAACAGGCCTTCCGTTCCACTAGAGGAGTGTTAGGCATTTTGTTCCCTACTTTGGTTTATTTTACCAATTGCCTGCACTATATTGACCATGTATAATACTACCTCTCGTGTAAGTTTTTTGTTACCTATCACCTATGGGATGTTGCGTAGATCCTCACCCAGGATTCTGCATCGTGTTTCCAGCTGTTGCCTTTGAAAGCTGAAAAAGAGGCAACCGGTGAAGGAAATCTTGAGGAGTTTCACCGTCGCATGGGCAGCTGTCTATCTCAGAGTGGTTGAAGCGATGCAGGTAGCTCATGAACCCACCATGACCCGTAAGTATATGGGTGATCTCGTAGCCAGCATTCTGCATTTTCCTGAAATCATAGGCATGGAAAATGGTAGCTCCTATAGCTGTTGTCTGTGAAGACAAGACTAGACTTCCAGGACTAGAGAACCTGACTCATGGTGTTTTATAATAAGTGAGAGTGGTTGAGGACAGACATTGGAAGGGAGGTCTCCGCAGAATGTGGTGCAGTCAACCGTATCACCACCGCTTGGTGATAGTTGTTATCACCAGAGAAAACAAAATATTTAATGTTGGTATACGATGAAATAATACCTTGTTTTTATTTATCATAATCATTTCCCTATTTGCACTCCAAATGGCTAGTGCCTATTCAAACAATCAAACCATAACGCCATTTCCCCGTAAGGGAAGGCAGAGAGGACACAACGCCATATCACTATGTCTTCGCATATAGATCTCACTTCCTCTACATTCATACATCTTATCATGCACGCGCGCCGATTATTCGGACTTTTGATAAGTCCATCTTCAAATATATTTCGGATTTGCCGTGTCATAATGCCATGTCTATTTTGGTTTTTTTCCATCGCATCGTCAATGTTTTTGGCCGTCCAATTGCTGTCCATTCGCTCTACATGTCCAAACCAACGAAGAGCTCTTTTCTTGATTTTGTCAATAGTACATATCTCAGCCGCACATAATTTACGGATCTCGACATTAGTGCATCCATCATACATAATTTAGTTTTACCACACATTCGCCCGAGAGATCACATTTCGATACATCTTGATATATCTCTTATATTTTTTTATATGATGAATTTTTTTTGTAATCTTTATACATACATTTTCACACTAGATTTGGTAATTAAAATTTGTAAAACTATGCTGGATGTTAATACAAAAAATATTTATCCGTGCTTGGCGAAGATTGAATATCAGCAAATTTAACAACACATCTGTATAAGACAGAACACGAAAATAGAACTCATAATAAGGACGACAGAGACGCTGTTCTGTGGCGGGTGTTGTGTAGAACAGATTATTTTTTTAGTCGGTTGTAGTTGGTCGGCGTGACAATGATGGGAGACGCACGCGCGTAATATGTGAGGCGTATTTATGATTTTTTATTTATTTTGTTATAAAATTTTGCCTAAATTACATGTTTATTTACATAAAATTTGTAAAAAAAAAAATAGTTTGTTCCAATTTTTCTTTTTTAAATGACTGAACTTTAGAATATTCCGTCTTTTACTAGTAGTAACACTATTTTACATCACCGCGCGCAAACGGATTATTTACCACAGTCTTTTAAGAGTTAATTAGGTTTAGTGCATGTTTAGACATAAATCTGAATGTGATTTATGTATTTTTGTTGGTGTACTGAGTGTTCTGATGAAAAAACGGGTACGTCTTGAAATCGATATACTAAAAGAGTCGGTCAGTGATTATACTAACATTAGTCAATAATTGTATTATTTAATTTAATGGATACTATAAATGCTCAATTTGATAATATTATACGGGTTTAGACTTTTCTTTTCACACAAGCATGAATAATAATTATAATTTCATCATAATATCCTTATAAGGGTTAAGGTGCTCATAAAAATAACAATCAAAGTGAATTTTATTAAGGGTTGATTGTGAGCAGGGAACTTAATTATTCTAAGAGTGTTCGAATAGTTTTTTTTCTAAGCTCGCAATGTACAAGGTATAGTTATTGAAATAGATTTACAATTTTTTTTTCACTTTTGTTAAAATCTACGACAATAAAAAAAACAAAAAATAAAGTTAAATTTCAATAATATGCGACACAAATATAATTTTCATATATTTATAAATGAAAAAAAAAATAATGTTAAATTAAAAAAATCACGGTTTTTGAAAAATTATAAAATTTCAACCAAAAAACTAAACTTTGCCATTGGGAGTTTTTTTAGGAAAATGTATTAAATTTAAATTTTATGTGTCGGCACTTTTTCCGTTCTTCAAAAATATTTATCATTTTTGTATATTGTACATTCAGAGACGGCAGATAAAACTGGACGCTTTTTTGTATTTTGCCTATGGTACATAAATATATATGTAGTGTGCATCTTATGGTACGAGTATGTTAGTAAAAAGACAGTTAAGTACAAAAGGTGACTTTTTAGGCACATTTAGATATATATTTCACCAGATTCGTCTCGATGAGATCTAAAATCTGGCTAAATATGTTGTCTTTGTTTAATGGATTTTGTGAATATTAGCCATGTCACTTTATAATTTGTCTATTTTTTATTTATATCGATGATTAATTGAGATTTGTCAGTTAACTACAAACATGACATGACAACATACCATTTGAAGATGTTTTTTAAATTTACTTTAATTTATTGTCTTATATTTCACTTTAATTTATTGTCTTATATTTCACTTAAAGATTCTTCTCATCGTTTCTTTGAATCCCTTAAAATAAATATGTGTATATTTATGTTTTTCCTTTTTTTTTAAAAATGTCATTACTTTTTTATTTTATTTTTACATCTGAGCATGTTTTTCATTCTTTATTTCAATTCTTAATTTTTATTTACTCTTACAAATTTTCATCATTTTTTATATCATTTCCATTTGTAAATACTCACTACAAACTACAAACTTTAAAATATCTTTTTTTCACTTAAAATTTAATATTTAAACAACTTTCATTTATGTTTTTTTCTTTTTCCTTCTCTTGTTTATACTTTCATAATTAACCTTACATATAATTGCTGTATAATATGGAAACTTCACTGGTCCATTAGAATTAAGTCTAATTGTGTAAAATATTAAACTTTGTAACTGTACTGTATGTTTCCTAAATAAAAGAGAAAAAAATACCATCTTTAGAAATGGAGTATTGGTTGACAATTCATGATATGTGAAACATTTTATTTCGTCGTCTTTGTTTTGATGAAAAATATGATATTTGAAACATACCTTGTTTTATAGGTGCGAAGATTGTAACGGTCACTATTATCAATATGTTTCTTTTACTCTGAAGATGGCTCCTGCAATGGTAGCCGAAACGTAACGAAAAACTCTTAAAGGACGTAAGAAATATAATTGTCCAAAGTAATATGGTTCAACAAAAATGTAGCTCTTCTAATAGTCATAACCATTGGCAGGTTAGTCCTGTATATAAAAATATGAAACAGTTTATGTTGTCGCTATATAAGGTAATTATCTGGAACATAAAAGCTAATGCTCCGCATAATTTCAGGGTTATCGACGGAACTGCGCAACAATCGGTATTTATGTGTTGTAAGATACACATCCCTTCTGGTCTTTAAACTGTTGTAACTAAGCATACCTTGGAGAAACTCAGCGGGAGAACTTCAACTCACATGGTCCCCAAATCATGGAGTCACTCTCAAGTATATTTTGCACCAACAAGTTGTACAGAATCGCAGAACCGTGCACATACTACCGAAAACCCTAGCAGTACGTAGGACAGATCGTAACACCTTTAAAGAACTACTAAAAACTGATTCAATCTGATCATGAAATGTCAGGGAAATCACAAAAGATCGTGTCAATACAGTTGACCATCGAAGTTTGCATTAGATTCTAGCCATTCATTCTGTAGAGGATAAAAAGCATCGTGGGCCCTGATGAGAGACATAACTGAGCATTTTGAACATTAAACAATAATTAAGCAACGTTCTAAATATTATTTAATATTTGTATATAACCACTTATTGACTTTTCTATGTCTACCAGTTTCGAGACGTACCGTCTCTTCGTCAGCACACCAATTAAACCAACATGCAAACCAACATGCAAAACCCATAAATTAAATTTTCTAGATTTGACATTAACAAACATCATTAATTAAACAGAATTCAACATTTTCCGAAAGCCAACTTACACTGATATCGTCATTGATAACTCATCCAACCACCCTACTTTCCAAAAACTTTTCGCATCCCATTCAATTTTACATCGTTTTATACATGTTTCTCTTTCTAAACTTAGCTTCGAAAATGAATTAAATTTAATTAAAAAAAATGATTTTAACAATAAATATAATGAATATCCCTTTAAATAGAAAACTAAATAAAAAATAAATCAAACAATTTTCATATCGTGCCAACAGTAATTATAATAATACTGATAATGATAATAAATGGAGAAAAATTCTTTATGTAAATACTATGTGCGCAAATGGGTCCAAATTTTTACCAAATAATATCAAACCTGCTTTATATACAAATAACAATGTTGGTAAATTATTGCTTAATAATAAAGACAAAAATAGTTTATTAAGAAATTTAGGTGTTGACCAATTAAAATGCAATTCTTGTCCTTCAGTTAACGTTGGAAGAACCTCAATAAATTTTGGGATTCGTGTTAAAGAACATAATATGAGGTGTCTTCATAATAATAATTTTTCTGAATTCGCAAATCACCCAATCAACTTAAATCATGACTTCAATAAAAATACAGGAGTTAAAATCTTACATACAAATAATAAAGGGATAAAAGTAAATAATATGGACATATAAAATAAAATATTTCACATAAAAAAAACGTTTTAAAAATAATTATCCTGCGATCAATAATCAAACAAACTTCCAAAATAGTCCTTTATACGATGTTCCACTGTAATGGTCACCCTATTCAACCTATGAGGCCTACCCCTTCCCTCCATCCCCTCTACTTTTTTCATTAATTCTTAAACTACAAAATATTTTCATAATTTAATCAGTGCATGTTTGTCCTAATCAGTGCATGTGCTTATTAAAATGCATGTCGTGTTCGTTTTATATTTTTGTGCAACAACTATGGTGAAGGTGTATAGTGGGTTTCGCATGCTGGTTTGCATGTTGGTTTAATTGGTGTTCTGATGAAGAGACGGGTACGTCTCAAATGTGGTAGCCATAGAAAAGTCGGTAAGTGGTTATACACAAATATTTAATAACATTTAGTAAAATGTTTGACCACAAAAATAATGCTTCAAATACTAATAATAAAAATTAACTTTTATCCATTATCAAAATAAATAAACACATTTCCGCTTAATAACTATCAATTTATACGTATGGGTATACATATGCTGATCTAAAAGCATTTAATACGTCTGTGAAGATCAAACACATCAGCAATACGCAGGCTATTGTGTCCTGTATTAACTTAGTCAAGTCGAGTTTCCAATTACAGTGATTTCATGCAGCTTTGCATGCATGTACTCGCTACTATAGTTTATATGGTTCAGAGGTGGCCAACTTTTTACTAGAACCAAATATGTTTACATTTGTTAAAACTTAACGATTGAAGAAGAATTATGGACCTTTTAAATTTATTCAAAATTGTAAATTCGATATGGGATTGCCCTGAACTTTTATCTCTTCATGAATTCGGCAATAGTTATTCCCACGTTTATAATATATTTAGTGTATTGTTCCTATGGAACAAACCTTTTGAACTTTTTCAAAGATGGTGAATGGTAATTATATTTATTTATTCATGCATTTCTTTTCATTTACTTATTTATTTAAACGCCTTGTTGGCTTTTACATGTTTTACATATATTTGTACATAAAGAACAGACATATTTTACACAAAAGTAGCAAAAAATTGAAAATGAAGTAATAAGAAAAAGAAAATAAAAATATATGAAATTAATCTTACATATAGTACATACATACATATATTCCAGTAGAGAGAACAGAAGTTATTTTTTTCCTATCGGTTATATTAAAAGAATCTTAAAATTAGAATAATGTAGAAAAATAATAATTAAGAAAACAGATATAAGTTAACAAAGGGTATACAAAATAAAACAACAAAGTATTATTTAAGAATTTAAATTTGGAGATAATAAATTGATACACTGCCTTTTAAAATTCAAAAGTGTGGTATTAAATATATCTTTATTATTGGCGTATTCATTTGCAAACACTTGAATTATCCTCATAGGCGAGTGTGCACTGTAGTTAGTTGTAGATACATTTATATAGAAGAGTTTATTCAATCGAGTAATCCAGCCGGGCACTCGCAAGTTAATTAGTTTTAGCAGTTTGGAACAGTCAAATATTGAATTTGATATTTTAAATAAAAATAACTAATCATTTAATTTTCTTCTAGTTTCTAATGTGTGTAAATTTTAATATTTATTTAAGTATGTTTAGTTAAAATGTTAAACTGAAATACCTCATTTAAAATTAACGAAGCGTAAAAATTTATTTTGAATTCTTTCGATATAATTTATATGCACTTTATAATATGGTGACCATATAACCGAGTTGTATTCAAGTTGACTACGTGCTAAAGCAACATATTAAATTTTCATTACATAGACTGAGTCAAAGTCTCTTATCGTTCGCAACAGAAATCCGAGAGTTTTCATGCTTTTATTAGTTATGCTCTGTATATGTTTAATGAAGTTTAATTTTTCATCAAATATAATACCAAGATCAGTCATTTCGGTCACTCGCTCTAAATTTATAGAATTTATAGAGTAGTTGAAAGCAATTGGGTTCTTATTTCCGCAAAACGTCAAAACTTTTAAAATATATACAGTTTTTTGTTCACTTTGCCCAGCTGTATGAAACAGTTCTTTCGATTTTATTGTTGTATTACTGTAGAATGTCTTATTATTTAAACTTTCTACTGAATATGCTGTATAATTTTTAGGTGAATTTTTTAAATAAAAATCTTGTATAATTTTTAGGTTTAATTTTATTTATAATTCTTGAGTATGTGTTTTAAAAAAAAAAGTACTAAGCCAAGTATGTTACCATAATAAATGTTTGTAAAAGGCAGATTTGCCGATTATGTTAATAAAATAAAATAAAATAATTACAGTTTTTTCCCTGTTCGCGCTTAATTATTACACAGCCACCAGTATAATAATCTATATTACCGATTAAATCGGCATGATATTTGTAGAATGAGGTTATTTAATAAATAAATATTATGACGCCTTGTTGTTAGATCACTTGAGTTTTTTTTCCATACATATATAATATACATAAAAATATAATTACAAAATACACTTTAAAAAATACATCTTAAAATTAAGCTATCACATAAATTGGAAAAAAATGCCCACAAAGACTTCAGCGTCTGAACGTGGGACATTCCTTTTTTTAATTACTAAAAAGTTTATAGCATATAAATATGGTATGACATGAAAAGACAAGAAGAGAAAAGAAAAATAACAGAAAAACCAAATTAACATATGCTGATATTACGAAAACATGATTTATTTGCAGAATGCATTTTTTTTTAAAGAATGTAAATTGAAAGCACTACAACTTACAGAAAGCACACATATTTTCATCTACAGGTGATGTTGCAGACTAAACATAAATATGCAGAAAGAGAAAATATACATTTTAAATAGAAGTCAAATGTATCAGATCCAATGCGGTGATTGTAGCCATAAGAACATCGGCCAAAATTAACGAAATTTAAAAATTAGAATGAAAAAATACAGCCAAGCCCTTACCTGCAATACTTTTTCAAAATTTGTCATTCACATAATGGAATTAAACCAAATTTTTGATTCATATGAAATTAAGCTCCTTCTTTCTAGAACAATTAAGGGTCAAAAAACAAATAGCTTAGAAAATCTAGAAATACAAAAAAAATACGAAAAAACGTTAATTATTAATATTATAATTTAAAGTCTCTCACCATTACTTCAAATATTTCCGTTATATAAACCTTTCCTTCTTTATTAGCTCCTCCTACCCCTGCCAGAACCTTGATTTTGTATACCCATTTACATTTTGTTTATAGCATGACCTGTGGCTTTCTAAAACTAGTGGTTCTTCATAATAAACTCAAGTATATTTAATGATAATGTTACTTTAATGTTGACTTTTAAAATAATATAATTCCAGAAAAAAAAGTTCAATTGAAAAATAAAAGCGTAACAATAATATTTTCTTCCTTATTCTTAATAATTTTTCATTGGATGCGCTGTCTGATTATTTTGCACAAGTTGTCTTTTATAGGAACAAGCACCCTAGTAAAACCCTTAAAAGCACCAAGTTATATCTGCCGTCTTCGGGCATACGGTATAAAAGTATAACTATTTTTGAAAAATCCAAAAATAAATTTATTTTATTTATATAAATCGGTTCGATTAGTTATTAATAAAAATTCCATACAAAAACACTCTCATAATTAAAATAAGAACTCACTTTGAGTTTTTTTTTGTACGTTTTATTAATTGGCGCTGCGCTTTAAAAATTTTCCTTTGTGATTTCATCACCGTCTTTTCAAATTCGTTTGTTCCTGTTTTACCCATCGTTAATAGTTATTTAAAATACTGTAAGGGTAATATTTGTTCAGGGCTCCGATTACAAGGGAAAGTTAACGGAGTTACCTTTGACTGTCTATAAATAAAAACAGATATTTGTGTACGAAAATAAGTATATTTGCATAAATATTTAAAGTTTCATCGACCAAAACCTATAATATAACATGTTCATAAAAATATATTGTATGCACATTATGGTTTTCATTGAAAAAACTTAGTATTATTTTGTAGATAAAATTGAAGATGAATGTTAACTTTTCATTGTAATCGGGGCCCAGGAGAAAAAAAAACCTTGACATAAAATAGTGAATGATGATCAATATTTTTTTTCAATTCAAACTGAATTTGTGTTGTAAAAAATTTCCTTTGTATATTAAATGAGAATAATTATATATTGTAAATGTTCAATTTCCTTATTTAAACAGTGTACACTTTGTAACTTTCAACATTTTATATTTCTGTCAGAACTGTTTTTAACGAAATAATTCAAAAACCGTATTAGCATATTTATGAGTCAGTATTTGGAAATCAAATATTTTTTCATTTATTATTATTTATTAATTAATTGTTACATAAAATGACACATGTTCTATTTTCTTTTCCAATTTAGTGCATCTTAAAACTGTAACTTTCCAAAAAAGAGACTAGCTCTTGTGTTCGAAGAGTGGCTTACACTGTTATAGTTTTTCAGTAATTTTTAGTTATTTAATTTTGAATATACATGAAAATAAAAATATTAAAAAATACGAAAAGTCTCATAGTAATAATTCTCTAGAAAAGCTCTTTAGCTCCATTGAATAGAATAAAAGTGTTCCGGATTTCAGTTTCCATTCGGTTTTTAGTTTGACATCAAATGTTAAGCGGATAGTTTCAGTTTGTGCATGCGATTCTAGACCCGAGTACCTACGGCCCGTTGTATTGCTGTAACCTGTATCTAACTTTGTCGTTAACTCTTGTGTGGCTGTGATGTCACACGAGTCGACATTCGACACACTATATATATATCTGTCTTTTTTTTAAATGATGAAGTTGTATTTTTTATAATCTTCGAGTAGACATTTTCACACCGGATTCGGAAAGTAGAATTTGATAAAATAGGCTTGATTTTATTGCAAAAATCGAAGAATGATGTCGTCAAATACAGCAAAACATTTGTATAAGAGAGAGCACGAAGATAGAACACATAATGAAAAAGACAGACGCTGTTCTGAAGCCGCCGTAGCTGGTATTGTGTGAAACAAATTTGCTCGGTTGGTGACAGTGACGGGGAACGTACGCGTAAACTATGAGCGGTGAATTTATGTTTTTTTTTTGCTATAACAGGGCAGCTAAATTATTTTACGTTTATTTTATAAATTATGAAAAAGGAATTATTCAACTGAATGTCTCCATGATTTTATTTTTTTCAAATGTCTGAGCTTTAGAATATTCCGTTTTTTGATAACGCTAACACGATGTTACATCACAGCAAAGGGATTATTTACCACAGTCTTTCAAGAGTTTTTTTTTTTTTTTTGAAAAAATAAATATTTGCGTTTTTATGATTTACCCAAATATTTAATTTTGAGGGCCATTTTCAACGAGTTGTGAATAACTCACTATTAGAAAATGAAAATCGAGTTGGGGTAGAGTAGGATTCGAATCACAGACCTTTGGTCCGTGAGTCCGAGACACTAGTCACAGGACCACAGCCCGAGTTAATAATCGTAGTATGGGCGACTCTATTAGCCGTAGGCGTAATATTATTCGAAGTTCTATGTATACACCAATATGGCTGTCGTAATTGGAAATTCTGAAATGAAATGTTTAATTTTCAAATTTATTCTCATTTTGTAGTTTCGGGTTGAATAGCCCTGGCGTACATATTAACTGCAGCTGTCACGGCGCATTTGTCCGGGAAATGGAGAATGTCTGGATCGACTGAGCTAAGTGCATTCGACATAACAACTTAGACTGACGTCGTATTGTTGTTCCGAATTGCTATAGCAGTGTTCGATCGTGCCGAACGTACTGCGGGATATGCCCAAACTTTTACTCGACGGAATATCGAATTTCTGTTTATTTTAGAAGACATTAACTTCTACAAAGCAATCTAATTTACGAAACACATAACCAAATAAATAAAATAAAAAATATAATTTATATTCTTAAAAATTGTTTAAACTTCTCCATTACTGTTTTCTTTTCTTTTTTAGTTTCTTTTCTTGAATTTATTGATAAATACAATAAATTTACATTCATAATTTTTTTTCTTAAATCATTACGTATTTTTATACATAAATATATACTATTTACCTTAGTATTAGTTTTAAATACATACTTTTTTTTTGTTTATCATTTAATGTTATTCAAAATTGTTTTCTTAGTTTTTTTTAACTGGTACGAAGTATTTCTAATACTAAATTAGCATTTTTATCGATAATTATTCGATAATTGGTAATATTTTTTTTTTATATCGTTTATCTTTTTTAGACTTTCTTAATTTGTTAATTTATGAAATTATTTAAAATGTTCTGTATTACTTATAATTATGCTAACATGTATGTTTATTCAATTATATTTGTAACTAATATGTAAAAGGAATTAAGTGCTGTTTATTTCAATAAAATAAAATATTTGCAACACTCATTTTGTGGTTATAATCATTAAATTGTAATATATAGCGATCAAGTATCGTCACGTCATATCACGTCAACTTTGGCAAGCAAAAAAATTAGTACAGAAAAAAGCACGGACTATTCACATCGGCCTTCTGTAAGTTCTATTTTGTATACACTAGAATATTTCATAGTCCCTGGACTGGTGCCTGAGAAGTAAGACTGATCATCTTACCTTCATGTAACAAATTGATTAGATACGCTGCAATTGGTATACCGATGCAGTGCTCTATGCACAATTAGGTTCTAAAGGGAATGATGATGATGATTATGTAGATTTTTAGATATATTTAATATTGGTATATTTTTATAATTTTATTAATTATTAATCATACTGTTAAACTAGCAAGTAAATTTAAGTTAACCTGTAAATTAACGGTCTTATCGTATGCGTTGTATCTTTCATCTTCGCAAATTCAACCACATAACTGAACATAGCACGCAACTACACTGGCTCAGTACAAAGCATAGAAGAAACATTCACATTCTATCACTTCTTCACAATATTTTTAATAATCCCACTTTGCCAGTTTATCCGAGAGAGCTCTTCCAACCTCTATCACGGCATGGGATAAATCTTCGTTCAGTAACGAGAAAACTTTTAAAATACTCATTCACCGCTCTAATTTTTTTGCCTGCTCTTTCACAGTAGTAGCTGCTTGATCATGAAATTATCTACAATCGAGCTTAGAATCGAACTTCCTGAATATTGAGGTTTTTCCTTTTTCCTTCTTTTCTTTTCCTCTTTACCCTCTCGTCTATTCATAGTATAGTGAAGATATTAAGTCAATTTTCACTTCTTTATTAATATATGTTTTATAAAAAAAACATTAATAAACCGATAATACGTTCATATATCACTGATTTTCTCAAATTGAACAGTTTGGGTAGGTAGGAAAAAATTGCCCTAAGGCAATATGCCCGCCTTTATGCATATGTGTATAAAGTGTTTAAATAAATAAACAAATATAGTGCCTTAGCAAAAAAAATGCAAGGC
The DNA here is from genome assembly GCF_059751315.1 of Micrasema longulum. Classification (NCBI taxonomy): domain Eukaryota; kingdom Metazoa; phylum Arthropoda; class Insecta; order Trichoptera; family Brachycentridae; genus Micrasema; species Micrasema longulum. The sequence goes on from NW_028278005.1 coordinate 159,641, forward strand.
GTAAGTTGTGTAAATGCCCATAAATTTTTTATCCCTTTTTAACATGTTATTTCTCTCAGTTGCAATGTATGTCAAATAAAACTTCGTTGTTATTTTGTAATATTACATAGTTTTTTTAAAAATTAAAATAGTAACATTTAATGTTACATATTTTTTTATTTAAAAGTCTGCTTTTACATATTTCGTTATACATAAAACTGTAACATTATAAAAAAGAGACTCGCTTTCGTGCTTGGAGAGTGACTAAAGCTGTTATAGTTATTTAGTATTTTGAAGTTATATAATTTTGAACAAAGTGTGCGTTCTTATGATTTACCCAAATATTTAATTTTGACGTCCATTTTCAACGAGTTGTAAATAACTCACTATTAGAAAATGGGAATCAAGTTGGGGTAGAAGGGGATTCGAACCACGGACCTTTGGTCCGTAAGTCCGAGATACTAGCCACTGGACCACAACCCGATTCGAGTAATAGTTGTTAAAATAAAATGCTGTTTTCACTCAGGTGCAAAAAAAAAAAATATTCACTTTGATTTATTCCGTAATATAACGGTTTTAACAGTTTTTAGTTAACAAGGGAGATTATTATATTTTTGAATTCTTTTGAAAACAGAACTATTTTGACCATGACTTGTGTGGAATTTCGATACTATTTCGGTATTTGATTGACTTATTTATCTCAAATTCGTTCACGTTTCCTTCTTTGTAAATTTGTTTAATACTTAAAATGTTTTAAAAAAAAATTGTTTATGTATTAAGAAATCTACACGATAAGAAATTAAAATATGGAAATTGTCGTATTATTAAACAAACAAAGAAAAATATTTGTTTGTCGTTGGCTGCATAAAGGGCTTTATTTACAGCATTTAATTACAATTATAAAAGAGCAATTTAAAATTAAATACTTGAAATTTAAATGCGTTCATTATTTTAATTACTTCTGCACAAAGAGAGTTATGGACAAAATATTGTGAATAGACTTGAAAACTTTTGAATATCGTAAATAGCAGGTAGGTGCGTTGGCGGACATAAATACATCAAAAGCTGGTTTTGTTGAAAATGAGATTAATCATTGTTTTGCATCCAGCCAATGAAATATTTAAACAGAAACGAGACCATAGCCATTTGAAATCGATTTTAATCCATTATTTGAAAAAAAAAATACTTGTAATTAAAATAACATTTATACAACCCTTTTCATATTTAGGATAACATAAATGTACTTCTATTCTTCTTATTGATCTTTTAAGAGATTTTACAATCTGTGTTACAGAAAACCAATTGAACGTAGTTATGCAGAAAGCAGCCAGCCATAGAAAAATGAAACTGAGATCACAGACATTTTCAGAAGGTGATAAAAAAATTCTTCTTCTCTTCTTTCTCCTGAGATGATGATGTCCAACTGTTCCTCCATCTCTTAGGTGGTCTTCCAGGTGGATGTTATCTAGGTGAGATTTCACTAGCTGTGACGTACACAAGTATGTCACTGCTCATCCTGCCTACGTGGTCACTCAATTATATTTGTATGAATCTGCTCCATTGCATGATATCAAACGTCTATTTCTAATATTGTATTATAACAAATTCAGTATCGGAGCGTTTTTCTGGTACTGGACCTTAAGACCTTCATTTCAGCAGTTCTGAGTAGCCCATTGGTACAAAGAGTGTCAGCCCGTGGTTTCACAACATACGTCATGATGAGTCTCACATGTCTTGTGTATTCTGACCTTGCTATCGATATCAGTATTTCTCCATATGATATTTCTTAAACACCCCGACTTAGTTGATGCTTTTGTTGCATGTCCTCGAAATTCACTGCGCAAATCGCAATGACTTGAGATTTCTACTCGCAGGTATCTAAAACTAGTAATTTGTTCCCCGACTTGTTGTCAATCTTTAGTTTACACCTTATACGTTGTTCAAATATTGTGAGACTTTTTTCTTTGCTGACTGATATTGTTATTTTTAGCCTTTGTGATACTAGATTGAACTTACACAGAATTGTTTGTCAGTCATCCTCAAATTCAGCTCCTAAAGCTGCATCATCACCACAACATATCATAATCTACTAGCTTACCGTGTCCCCTCCAGGCCAACTAGACTCTCTGAAATTTTCTATATTCGTAAATTTAAAACTAATCATCGGAAACATTCTACAATCCCTCGTATATGTGAAACATTTAACAAAAAAATTAATAGTCTTGATATATTTAACACTCCATACAATATGTACAGAAGAGAATTAATAGGCTTGATTCATGATCTTCATTCATAATTCGTTTAATCATTAAATCAAATGCAATTTTCCTCTCTCACTTTCCTTCAATCATCCTTTACCACTCCTTATCAATTTCCTTCTTTTCCTTTCCACTATTTCCTTGTTTTGTCCATATTTATCTTATTTTAATAAATAGTATATTTATTATTGATACAGTTTAAACTTCAAGCCGTCGTCGCTTTATTACAGTATTATTTAGTGAATACATATAATTAGATGGCAGGCCCTACTAAGTATACTTTTTATAAAATATATTTTTTTAAATATTCATTTAACCTGTACATCTGTTTGTATTCGAAATAAATAAAATAAAATAAAATAAAAATAAAATAAAATATTAATTATTCTATTGCTCATTTTGTAACCCAGATCCATGCCAGCCACCTCTTTTATAATTTCATCCATTACAAGATTAAACGAAAAAAGAGCTCAGACTATCTCCCCGTCTAATAACATTACTTGATTGTGGTGATACGTCATACAGTAGTATCTTACATGGTCTCCTACCTAATATATTAAGCTTCTCTCGTTGAACATATAATTCTGTTTTTTTTTATGTATTTAAATTCGGTACCTGATGAAAAAAAAATGCATAAAAGATTATTATGTTTATGATTTAAAATCAATGCATTTATAAATACGATTGCTATACGGCAGAGATCTATAGCTGATTCATATCATGTTTTACTCTCCATTCCTTATTCATTCCCCCTTGCACCCTTAAGTAAGGGATGTGACGCAAGTACTAAGCCTTTGAACTGATCAATATGATGCTTCTCTTCTATAGACACTTAATAAAGATTTATATACATTGAGGTTTTATGAAGGAATGTTCACATGTAAATACAAGATTTTTTAACAGCGATTAAATTGTTGGGAATTTGGAAGTTTAATTGTTTTACGAGCTTTTGATCTGTAATCGGTTTGTTAAAGTGATTATTTTAAACAGTGTGTAATATTCAGTATTTTATCTTTAAATTCCATATTGATTCTTTAATTCATTGTATATTTATTGTGATAGGTTACAATTATAACATTAATTAAATTTGTAAACGTATTTTTTTAAAGAAAAAAAAACATGTATTATTTATGTGACTATATACATAAATTGAATTCATATAAACATATATAATCACAGCCTAAGCCAATAAAAACAGTTATATGAAGAAACATATTTACAAGAAAACTGAACAAAAATAACTTTAAAAAATATATAACGGTATTCAATATATTCATAAACAAAATGTATCAATATTTTAAACTTTGAACAGACCCTTGCTAAACCATCTTCATCCCACAATAGCAAAGAGATCTATCAAAAGCTGGAAGATCTACCTCATTAAATTACAAGTTGTTTGACGAATTTACTAATATCCACGTTCTGGACATTTGGGCATAAAAACAAACGTTGCTCTCAGGAGATTTGATATATAAATGATATTGACTTCTGGTGACACATATTCACATATGTATGAAATTTTTTAATTTTTTGCATGTGCTTGGTTGGATATTACATTTTCAAGCGTGATGATTTATTAAAGAATAAAAAAAATGGAGGATACTAGCGACTACCCATAGTTGTAAAGGGTATATTTTTTTGCCCTTTACAAAATTTAAATACCATAAATATGCAGGATTTTAATACAAAAAATAATCATCTTTGTTATGCGAAGAAGGAATGTGACTCCAATACTGCAAAAATATGTACAAGAGAGAAGAAAAAACAAGGAAAACAAAGACGTTGTTCTGTGGCCAGTGTTTGTGTGAAAGAGATTCACAAAATTATTGGCAGTAAGCGAGGGCGCACGCATGTAACATGACCAACGTATTTGTGATTTTTAATTTTATTTTTTCTATAACAGGACTAAACTTTACTTTTATAAATTATGGAAAAAATAATTATTAAACAGAAGGTATGTTTTATGTTTTTATTTTCAAATGTCTGAAGTTCAGAATATTCCATATCTTGTTTAAGGTCACACTGCACGCAAATATTTTTTTTTACCATAGACTTTTAAGAGTTTATAATATAATAATATCTTTAACTGAGATAAAGCGATCTAGTTTAAAGCACTTATCCTGGGTCCTAGATCTTTTGTTTTAATAGAATTTAATTGTTTTAATAAAAACAGAACAGTATTTTTCATTCCTCTGGTCTCGGATAAAAAAAAACATGTTTAATATTTGCGCATGCGCACTCTGCCCATTCTTATCACAATATCCGCCCTGTCACTGCGGATTTTGAATTTAGAATTTTTACTTTCGCTTCCCGCGTAAAGTCACCACCCTTTCGTGTTTTGATGACGTATTCAGGGCAATAAGAGAGACGTGTGATGCGAATAGCAATTAAGGCATACGTGCCTCACTACCCCCTCCCCCCTACGCCAACTAAGGGGTAGAGGCAGGGGAGAATGGGAGTTACTGGAGGTAGGAGTTGGCACAAGGGGTGGTTAATTACAGACCAAATCGAAAAACATTTATTTTTATCTTTTTCTAATGGAAAACGCAAATGAAGCGACTTGGGTAAAGTAAAAAAGATAAAAATTTCACTATCAAATGATTTGCTAACTGTTTATCTGATAATTTAAATATTATTTTTATTATTAACTTAACCAACGTTTATTGGGGTAGAATTCTTTTGAAAGTAATGTGTCATTTTTGTGTTACAATAGTTATTATAAAGTATTCAGCCAATCAAATGACATATTGTTGTTTTTTTGTTTTGTTTATCGAAAAAAAGTTATTTTACGTCACCAAATTGAAACGATCTACGAAAAAAGCACAAGTCCATAGACTTAAAGTTTGAAAAAATCAATAAAAACTGCCTCTTAATTTTTTTTAGGAACTTGTCATATTTTTGGTTAACAATTTAGTATAAATAAGTTAAACTGATATAAAAATGAATAAACAATATTATTTTGTTGGTAAATTTTTTCATTACATTTTTATTAAATCCACGAACTTGTTTTCTTTTGGCATTCATATATTTTTTTAATAAAACAAAAAAAAACATGTTTTATTTGAATTTGTTGCAACTGAGAGGGGAAACATGTTTGAGAAGAAAATATGGAAGTTTAGGCGTTTACAGGGCTTATGACCTGTGATTGGCTGGTTTAAGTGGCCATTTTATACACAGTATAAAATTTGCCATTCTGCTTATGTTTAAATGTCCACATTTTCTCAACTGTTCCATCTGTTGATATTGTGAAGTTAAAAAGCTAATACCTTTATCAAGTGGGTGAGATTCATCAGACTGAACCAATTCACCTACTAGGCAACGCCTGAAAACAATTTTACAACTTTTATACTTCTTCTTTTACCAGAAAGTTAATTCAATAATATTTTGGGTATGTCCAAATGCTTGCAGACTGGCTGATTTCCTCCCTGGGAAGTTATTTATTTTTTAATTTGTTGCAACAAAAAAAAAACCTTTTTGAGAAAGGAATATGGAAGTCTAGGCTTTCAGCTCTATTACTTCACAAAAGTCAACAGATGGATGAGTTGGGGAAACGTAGATGTTCAAACATAGGCAAAGTGATGAATGTTACACAGTGTGTAAAGTGGTTACTCAAACCAGCCAATGACAGGTCATAAGCCGTGTAAATGACTAGATTTCCATATTACCTTCTCAAAAATGTTTTCCCTCTCTGTTGCAACAAATTTATTTATGAATGACTCCCTAGGGAGAAAATTCAGCCAGTCTGCAAGCATTTGGACATGTCAAAAACATTGTTCATGTTTTTTTAATTTTTTAGTAAAAAAGTACTTTAATTTGGTGTAACAACACACTACTTTTTACAGTTAAATATCCTTTAAAATAAAAAAAATATCTAAATTAAAAATCAATAAATTTAAAGGAATTTAATGTTAAAATAATAACAAATATTATCTTCTGTTTCCTAGTTCACCCGCACCTAGAGTATTCTTCTGTTATCTGGTCTCCATATTATTATGTTCACATTAAGAATATTGAATCCGTTCAACATCGATTTTTAAGAAAGATAGGCTGTTGGTTGGGCTTATTCAGAGACTTATATACGTATAATGAGTTAGAAACTACCTTGAATATATCTTTTTTTCAAGACCATCGAAATAAATCTGAAGTTATAGTCCTATTTCAAATTCTCAACTCACTCTTTGATGCGCCTGAACTACTGAGCTCAATAAAATTAAATATCCCAACTAGAAACCTCAGACAATACTTACTCTTTCATACCGATATCCATGGTTTTCATTCCCCTATGCCCAGAATCCTTAGGTCTGCCAACAAACATACCAGTCTTGATTTTTTTGTTAACAAGTTGTCTTCTTTCAAACGATCACTGAATCAAATTCAATTTTAGACACCCCTCTCTCGCTTCCACTCCCACAAATTCTACTATAAACCATTGAGTCTTTCTGATTTTGAACAATAATTTTCTTTAAATAAATGTGTCCATAAAAATGCCTATTGGGCGGTTATATAAATAAATTAATTAATAAATAAGAATGATTTATAGTTCTCATTTATTTTTTACTATCTCGTCATCATCGTGATCAGATTCGACGATCTAGGTTAGCAGAATTTCGTTTCCGCTTTCTCGTTGAATTCTCCTCTTTATCCATGTTGAAATGATTTAAATATCCTGCAGCGTGTCACGTTGGATTTTTAAGGTACAACTACTAAACTGACAGCTGTCGTATTCCCAGGACACTCATAAAGTATTGCCAGTAAATAAAATGTTTTATTTTAATTCCACGTTAAAAGAAAACATGTCAATGGACAGGCCTTCTTTTAACATGGAACTAAAATTTCTGAAACAGTTTTCTTCAAGTTTTTTGTTATTTGTTACAGCTTTTTGTTAGATATTGAATGAGGACAAAAATATATGTATTATTTAAGTAATCTTACATAAAAAATGACAAATTTACCAAAAATGTGATTTGTGCCCTATTTATTAACATGGGTAAATTAAATTGTTAAATTGGATTATTTATGAGTTTAACCACCCTTAAAATAAGTATTCAAAATGAAATTCATATTTTGCGTTTATAGCAAATGGAAAAATGTGTGCTGGTGCTGCAGTCCATTCAATAAAATTGTGGCTGTCGATATCTACTAAATAAAAAAATTGTGTAAATAGACTGTGGACTGTATGAAATATTTATTTTAATGAGCACAGTGCGCTCTGTGACGACCAAAGACTTAGAGAAAAAATGAAATGGAGAGACCGTTATAGCCCTTGTGCTTTTGAATATTCTACCCAAAGAGCAACCATGCTTGGGTGTGGCACTCACAAAAATCAATACAAATTTTAATTAAGAACTATAATAAAGAAAAAACTTAACAGCAAACATGGAATTGCAAAAATAAATCCCTTTTCATCATCATTCCCCTTCTGCACCTAACAGTGCATAGGGCCCTGGATTCTGGATTGGTACTCCAATTGCCGCGTATCTTGATAATTTTTTTTTTTTTATAAAGATAAGATAGTAAGCCTTACGCTTCAGGTACCAGTGCAGAGAATATGAAATATGCTGAAAAGAAAACATCATTTAAAAAAAATATTTCATATCAATTATGTCGGGAATCGAACCTTAGACCTCTTTTTTGGAAGGGAAATGCACTGAACATAACACCACGAGGCCAACAATCCCTATAAATTAGTATAAGACGAAAAACATTGCTAGTTTTAATAAACAGAAGTCTTCGTCAATTTTTACATTAAACATTTTAATAATCACAGTATCCATATATTAAAATATTAATATTTAGATAATTTTTAAATGTAAAGCACTTATTTTGTGGTTAATTATTATAACAACTTTGTTTTTAACCATTTTTTTTTAAACTAACCGGCTTCAAAGCTATACGTACAAGCTTCTTAAATAGTGAATTATATCATTTTTTATTTTATCAGTATGCTGCTTATGGAACTAATCAATCAAGTATTTTTGTCTTGTAGTGATGGTTATGTGAAATGGATACGCTTAAAACTAGACAGGAGTTGACCAAAAGAAAAATAGTTTATTTGGTTATTTATTTATTTTTTCTTACATAATGAAAGAATGATCATCTTACTGGCAACAATATTTAGTTAATAATTAACAACAAGCATCGAGATTATTTTTTTAGAAAAAGAAGTATGGAAGTCTAGGCATTAACAAGTCTTAGGACCTATCATTGACTGGTTTAAGTAGCCACTTTACACACTGTGTAACATTTATCATTATGCCTATGTTTAAACATATATATTTCTTTAATTCTTCCATCAGTTGATTTAAGTGAAGTTAGTGAGCTGAAACCTTTATTGTAGTAAAGATATTCATCTGATTAAATATTCAAAGGATTGAAAAAATATAGACGTTAATAGGAGACCCTATTGCCAGCAAGCACTTTCACCTCCTCTCACGTCAATTCAGTGCCCCTCAGTCCCACAAAATCAAGTCGAAAGATCGTGATCGTTGGCTGTTCACCAGAACGAAGTAAGCTCGCAGGTTTAAAGAACAAGCAACTTGAGTAAGGGATATCTTAAGACATGTGTAGCACGTGCCCAAGGCAGGTCCACCACCACACTCTCAAGACGCTCGTTATAAGAGACTGCTGCGTCCGTTCTCGGACTTCAATGTTAGTAATAAAATCAAATCACCTTATGCCTAATATTCTCTTCAAGCACTTGCTCTCAAAACTCAGAAGTTTGGTGATATGAGCTTTGGTGAGGTGCCAAGATTCGCACCCAAATAAGAGTACTGGCATTATACAGTTGTATAATCAGCCATTTGTTTGATCTAGCATAATCTAGAATTTCAGACAACATGCATCTTCAACACGTTAAAAGTTGCTCTATATATTTCTAAGCGGGTTGCGAGCTTTTTGTGCATCCTTTCATTCTCAGTTATGTGAACTTTCAAATTTTTAAAGCTGTCAATTTTCTCCATCCTCTGTCCATTATTATCGACTCCATTAGATTATTATTTTTTTCATTATTTCATTAACCCTTTTCAAGATAAACCTATTTTTAAAATTAAATTATAATATAATTAATTACAAACTGGATTAATTTAATCATGTCGCAGTGAAAATGTTTTTGGTAAGGAGGTATTATGTTTAAAAATATCAATAACAAGGGTTAAAAAGGGAAAAGACGGCACAAAATAAAAGTTCAGTTTTTACCCAGATACGCTAAAATTCCTTGACAATATGTTAAATTTAATTTACTAACCATTCTGCACATTCTCAGAAATACGAAAATTTGGCTAGTATCGGTCACTTTATTATGGGACGCCCCTGAGATTATCCCATTTCTACCCCCAAAAGCTAACAAATTGGCTGATACTTTTTAATTGCACGTGGTAAAAGTGTTTTAAATGCAAATCATCCGTTATTAATGATTAACATTCGACGTTTATACAAATCATGACGCTTGTTCGTTATGTCGCGAAGGTTGAGTTAACCCGCTTAACATTGGATTCCTTTTTGTCAGGCGATGTCAATCACTGTGCTCTTTGACACATCATTTGAAATCAGCCGTCATTAGTAACTTGCAGCAATTAGTACTATTTCCTCTACAGCACTTGATGTTGAAAGCTCATTGATGATGCGTAGGGGACATTTCACCAAGCCTGCCTACTAAACCCATTAGGCTCAGGTATTTGTCACAGTTTCACTAATTTTGCTTTATTAATGGTATGCTGTATTCCAAAATGTAGCCGGTCAACAAAGACTCTTCGTTAAATGCAGGTTAATTTGATGGTTTGATTCGATTTGTGAAATTAACATTCAATGAAATGAATGATTTTGGCAATCAATAACGTTCTGAACAAATTGAAATACAAAAATCACAATGTAAAAAATGTTTATGTGGGTTTTATTGATTAATTTGACAATTTTACTCCGCATTACTTTACGGTGTTTGTTTAGCCCATAACGTGATGCAGACTGTTAATATAGAAGAAGTTAATCAAAGATAGCAGATAGCAGCAAAACTGTCGATGTGTACAGAAAAATAGGTCCTTGTTTTCCATATATTTATTTTTATTTATCATAAGGACTATACAAATGACTCGTAATTGAGTTTTTTTCTTTATCAATATATGTCTAGAGCAGGTTCAATAACTCTACTACTTAATTAATGAACAATTGTTTATAATATATATAACAACAAATTTATGAGTCAAAAGATTTCACAACTTGTGTGAATATTTAAATAAATAATTAAACAGAATGGAACTCGATTATTTATTTCAATTTATTTATTTTATAAATGTTTATGTACTTACAAAAAAATTTCAATGCATACATGACATGTGACTTTCAGTCATCATATCTTTTAGATTTTTCGTATTTTAAAATGATATCCGTTTATATTTTTTTCAAAATTTATCCAGAATGCCGCTCCGTTGCTCTATCACCCAAACATTAAATTATCAAAACAATCAATATTGTAAATTATGAAATCATTTTTATGGCCCTATTTAATTCTGCACTCAAAATTAAAAAAAAGTATTTTAAAACTGAAACGTACCTACTGTGAAGAGAAACTGCAAAAGTCATAAGTGTAAAATTATTTATGAAATTACAAAACGCATTATTTGTAAAATTAATTAAATGTCTCTTAAAAAAAAATCTTTTTTTACATTGTGTAACCACGTGCACAAAAATTCTTTTGTTTTGTTTTTTAAATACGAAAATAAGCATAAGAAATAAAAAACATTACCACCAACGAAATATTTTAAGCCTAAAGCAGAATGACTGATTTTTTAAAGTAATTATAAATGAAAGCCTGAAGAGGTTAGGTGATGATTAGGAAATTTACCACGTGTCTGATGAGACGGGTATCTACATATTGAGGGTTGAATTTATAACGAAACCCAATTAGTAGAACGTTAATGTACAGAATCTCCAATCACGTTGATAAAATTTAATGCAGATTTTTTTAAAGTGATTCATCCGAATTAATGTTTCTGTAAAATATTTTTTTTTCAAAATACTATTTGTTTTTAACGACCAACTTATTTGTATAATATTTTTGTCCAACATTTATTGACTTGTGATATGTAATAAAAAACAAAAATGTTGCTTTTATGCTGATTTATGTTTTCAATTTCAACATCCATTTAATGCTTCTTATTTATGTCTTAAAGGTTGTTAAATTTGAAAAAGAAAAGATAAATACAATTACACCATACATTTTTCCTTTAATTTAAAGAGAAAAATACATTATTTTGACTATAACTAGAAACCGATACATACCTTTTCGAACTGAATTATTTATGAAATGCTTTGTAACGCGCTGAGGAAAATGCTTCGGGGAAGCTCGTTATTTTGCTTTTTAGCATCTGATTACATATAATAACTCCATCCTCGCTTCTCAAGCGAAAAAATAAACATAAAAAGACCGCATTGAATATTGTAAAATATAAACTCAACGCCTTCAAATGATTACTTATTCCGAAGATCTTGAATCTTTGTAACTTTTAATGGAACCCGAGGTTCTATCATGTCAAAACAATTTATTCAGATATTTGATTTTGAAGACGTTGTTAAATTCGAATAAAAAAACAAGAGTCAGAAGCTTGCGTATTGATTTGTTGTTGTTTATATTTGTTACAGAGGCGGATCATGAGTTTGGGAATGCTTTTCGCCGCACTCATCGCTCTCCTGGCAGCCCGCGTTCCTCTAAGCGCCAGCCCTAAGTTCGCCAGGGCTGACAATCCAACAGCTAAGGAACCTTCCATTGTGACCCGTTTCCTCACTTTCTACTATCTTCCAGTCTTCAACTTCTTCCTATTAGTGTGTCCTTCAACTCTGAGCTTTGACTGGTCAATGGACGCAGTGCCGAGAATAACGTCCGTAATGGACCCGAGGAATTTTTTATCTGTAACTTTTTACTATTTCATTTCAAAGATGCTATACAAAAGTAGCTCGGCTGTCTATCGCCAGGGAGAGAACAAAAACAAACAGCTTACACATATAAGAAAAGACAATAATAAAATACACACATATGGATACCAGAAAAATGGATTTAACGGAAGCAGATGTTTGAAAGTGAACCGGAATGGATTAATTTATCAATTCAATAGTTTATGTGGATACGCCAGTGTAATTAAAAGTGGTAGGGTATTAGTTAGCAATGGAAGGATCAGTAGTAAAGCTGTTTGCCAATGTCCTTGTTGCAGACACATGTTGACTGATCATCACTCGAGCTCTTGCAGAGCTGTCAATAACAACAACGCTATGACCTCTCATTCATCTTGTACGTGTGCTCCACTAGTGTCTGTAGCTACTGTTAGACCTCAGCTAGAGAAGCCGAGAGCTTATATTCGAAAGAGCTCTCATTCCGCTTTGCTTCTCGCTGCTTCCTTCCTTACCTTGCCTTTTTTGCCGGCAACTAATTTATTTTTTTACGTGGGGTTTGTGGTGGCTGAGAGAGTGTTATATTTGCCGAGTGTGGGGTTTTGTTTACTCATGGGTATCGGTGGTGCTAAAGTGGGGGCTAGGTTAGGTGGTAGAGCTCGTATCGCGGCTCTGGGAGCACTTCTACTTGCTCTGAGTGCGCGTACGTTAGTGCGCAATCGCGACTGGAGGGATGAAGAAAGTCTCTACAGGAGTGCTGTGAAAGTCAATCCTCCTAAAGGTGAGTTTTTACATTTATATATTTTTTAATTTCTGTCATTAAACAAACATTAATAATAAACTAATGCAGCACGTAAAAAATATATGTTTTATGAAACTAAATTTTGGAAACGAACAAATGATTTTCTAAATTCCTTCAAAATAAAATAAATTACAAATTACAATACACGTTAACAATTGAAATTTACTTATTTAATGAATAAATTAAACACATTTTTTTACCTATTGATTACATTATATTATTTAGAACCCTTGAAAAAATTTCATCATTCGAATTATATTCATGTTTCATGTTTTTATAAAAACGAGATGTTTTTTTTTGTTTCATGTGCATCGTATAATGAACATGAAACAAAAAAAAACACATTTTATGTCTTCAATTACTCAATATATTAGTTTAAAGTCTTTCTTGATAAACTATAACATAACGTTTCAATAAAAATGTTTGCATTTTATACATTGCACTTGCATACATTCATGACAAAGGGCAATTAGAACCTTTTAACTAACACTCTGTTTTATCCTTGATTCATTAAATTTTGATAATATTGATAAAACTTTAAAAACTGAAATAATATAATGTATGTATTTAACTTTGCGATTGAAGTCAATGCGTAATGCGTTATTTTATTTTAGAACAAAAATAATGAATTTTGCATTTAATACCTACAAAACATAAAAATCATTGAATAACAATACTATCCAATGAAACAAACGAAAAAAAAAACCTTTTTTTAAGGCACTTTCTTTAAAACACTGTATTTTAAACAAAATCACTATTTCCATCCGCCATAATTGTAAGCAAAAATATTTTTTTGCATAACGGGAAACGTTAAACGTTAAAAATATATCAACAATATTTTGAGTTTGTCAAAATTTTTGTAGAGTGTGACTGTATTCTACTCTACATAAATGTATTAAGATAAACTTATTACAACATAATTGGAGAACATGTTAAAGAAAGAAATGTGAAAGTCTGGCATTTACAGGGCTTAATCGTGGCTTCTTAAACCTGCTAATGACAGGTCTTGAGCCCTTTTAATGCCGAGACTTTCAGATATCCTTCTCTAAAATGTTTTAAATTTATGTTTTAGTAAGTTAATCTTAGGTAAATATTTAGTGGGTAGTAGTAGTTAGGTTTTCATGATATGTTTTTTTATTATAACCGAACTTCAGAAAAAAAGAACTGCTTTTACATAAATATTTTTTACATGGTAGATAAATGCTTTAACCGCAAGAAGCAGAATAAGAAAAAAACACAAACACCACAAAAAACAACATAAAAAACGTTTCTAAGAAAAGAATCTACGAATTGATTGACACTAACAATGTTTATCACATTTGATAAGGAATGTTTCAAATTACCTAACACGACTCTCGGAAATCCGGTGGGGTACCCAAATTGGTAGGTTCTGTGAATTATTCATAAGGATACATATAAAATACACCCCTTTATGTTTATTACGTTAGTTTGGTCTATGCAACATCTAAAGTAGGTAATTATTTAAAGTTTATTCTACGTTTATGAGAATTAAAAGAGACAAAAATAACTCATCTCTTGCACTTTTTGCACTTTCAATGTTAGATTAAAAGAATTCCATGAATTATCAGTTTTGTATCGATATTTTAAAAATAGTTTAAATAATCATATATACCTGAATAATAATAATCAGTCAAAAAAAAGATTTTGAATAATAATTCAGAAATTAAAGTGTTATTTTTTTAAATTATACTCAAAGATAATTTAAGACTATACTTTATTGAATTGTCATAGGTCTGCATCAGGAAACGACACAGAAATAACTTATAAATGCATTTAAGACTATGCCACCTAAAGAAATCATTAAAACTTTTGATTTGCGGGAATTAATTAGAATTTGAAATCCTATTATAGGAATGGCGTTTTTTAAGTTGAAATCTTAGAGTATCTACTTTAAAACATTTAAGTTTGTAAGTGAAAATTCTTGATGGAAGTTCATTGTAATTTATTATATAAAAAAAACACGAGTGATACTTTAATCCACAAATTTTATAAGTGGATTAAAGTATCACTCGTGTTTTATTTATATAATAAAAAAAATAAAATAATATGTACTTTAAGGTTAAAATAGTCTAAAATTGGAAATATGAGTTTTAATTGCTTATTACGATTTTTGAAATAATAAATTTTTGTGTGTACAACAGAATCTCAAGTAAAAATCTTAAAATACGAAAATCATACGGGGATTAGTTCGCCTCGTAGTATAGTGCTTGACACATTAGTTTACCAAGTTTGAAGCTCCAGGTTCGATTTCTAGCAATACCAACGTAAAAAAAAGATTAACACGGCAGTGTTATATTGTCCCTGGACTGGTACTTGATGTCTAAGCCTGATAGCCTTAACATTACATGAAAAAGTCAAGATGCTCTGCATTTGGTGTATCAATGCAGTATCCTTTGCACCACCAGGTGCGCAAAGGGTTTGATGCTGATGAAATAATGGTTTCAAGAGTAAATAAAATATTACGTTACTTACTATATCAACGGTTCTTACAAACTATGCGGGCTTGGTCGAGAATACTTACACTTTTCCTTGTTTGACTCTTTGCACTGCAATGAATCAATATTTAAAATCAAAACTTCAAAATCGAAGAAATCACTTCACATCAACACAAATAATGCACTCATAAACATAAATATTATGTCATTTCTCACCCAAACAACTTGCGTCAGCGCTATGTACAATGTTTCTATTTTTTAAATATTTAAAAAAAAAATATTCCCTAACATTGTAAATTGAATCACTGTGATTTTTTTTGAAAATGCCTTAACGTAATCCCTTTCTTCTCTAGAAAATATGTTTTCAAATACAAAGAAAACACGAAGCCACTCGTTGGTAACACATAAATCTATATTTAAACCTGAACGAGATTACGAGTTCAACAAGTAAATTTGACGTTTTCATTTTACAGGCGAATTTCCATTTTGTTACATATTTTGCGTGTTCGCACAGCGTTCCATCCATGGAACTTTATTGCTAATGCTTAACAAGTTAAGTAAAGATACAGCATGAAAGGAGATAAATTGATAATCATATTATGTGTTGATTTCGTTGTTGATACTAGGCACCTGTTTGTGCGGATCCTATATTTCGTACGCACAGTCTGTTTTCGCTATGATATTGTTGCGTAAGATGCTTTTATCTTCAATTTCAAAAAAGTAATTTGGGTGTTATAGTATTTTCGTAAGATTTTTTCAAAATTCCATGTAAAATATTCAAGAAAATAAAATAAAGTTACATTGTTCTTTTGAAATTATAATAACCACAAATTTAGTACTTCAAATATAAATGTGGATTTGGAAGGTTAAAGATCTAGGCATCACTTTTGTGAGTTCCCTGACATTTCATGATCAGATCTAAACAGTTTGTAGTACTTCGTTGAAGACGTTACGATTCGTCTTGCGTACTGCCAGGGCTTTTGGTAGTACACGAGTACTAAGAATTCTTTATAACTCGCTGGTGCAAAGTAGACTCGATGATTTAGGGATCTTGTGAGTTGAAGTACTATCTTATGGTGGAGAGGGTTTAGAAGAAATTTCTTCGGTTTCTCTACATTAGAAAGTGCGGATATTATCCATGGCTTTATTCCACTGAGTTCCTCTAGGGTATGCTTGGTTACAGCAGTTTGAAGACTAGACGGAATGTGTTTTTAACTACGCACTTCTTTCGATTGTTGCGCGGTATAATTGACAACTATGAAATTATGCGGAGCATTAGCTTTTGTGTTCCGGATAATTACCTTAGACAGCGTCAGCATAGACTGTTTCACATTCCAATATAGATAACTAACCTGCCAATGGTTATGCCGGTTGGAAGGACTATCTCTATGTTGAACAATATTACTTTGGACATTGACATTTTTCAAGTCTCTGAGGGGTTTTTCGTTGCAAGATTCTCTTACTTTTTTTATCCAGAGGATAATATGTATACTTTTGTGTTATTTTTATATATACCTCATCATTGTCATCATCATTCCTTTTCTGCACCTTATGGTGCATATGGCACTGCATCGGTACACCAATCGCGGCGTATCTTGATCATTTTTGTTACATGAAGGTAAGATGATCAGTCTTACGCTTCAGATACCAGTCTAGGGACCAAGAAATATTCTGGTGTGAAAACACCCTTTCAAATAAATATTTCATATCAACTATGTCGGGAATCGAACCCGAGACCTCTCACATGGTAGGCAAACGCGCTAACCATTACACCACGAGGCCGACAATATACCTAATTTTACCTTAATATTTTAATTATTTCCATATGTATAAATTTAGATATTTCATTTCGTAATGTAAACGTATATGAATAAATTCAATTAAATTGAATTGAATAACTTAAGAGTGTTTTAAAAAAAAAACGGGAAAAGGTGGTGGGACTTTTTAAACCAAAATACTTTTTTTACAGTAGAGAAGTAAAAATGTAAAATGAACTCAAAACTGATGCGATGAGTTCAAGGCTGATGATGTTAACGCATAATGTTTTAAACAAATTTATACTATAATCATCTTCATGCCAATGTACAAATATTTAAACATAAATGATTAAAGTTTGTGGAAAAGTAATATCAAAGTGCGACCATTAAATCGAATGTTAAGACAAACGTTGTGTTATTTATTTTAAATGTAATTATATAAGTTTTATAACTCTTGTGTGGCTGTGATGTCACGCTAGTCGACATAGGACACAATACTTTATATATTTCTTTTATTTTTTAAAATGATGAATTCGTATTTTTTGTAATCTTCAAATGGACATTTTCACACCGGATTTGGAAAGTAAAATTTGTATAACTATGCTAAATGTTAATACAAACAATATTTATGCTTGCTACGCGAAGAATGGATGTCCCCTTATGCAGCAACATATCTATACAAATACTTATACAAGAGAGAGCACGAGGATAGAAGTCATAACAAGGAAGAGAGAGACACTGTTCTGCGGCTGGTGTCGTCTAAAACAGATTTAGTCTTCAGTCGGCTAATGACAATGGTGGGGGACGCACGCGCGTATCACGAGCGACGTATTTGTGATTTATTATTTATTTTGCTATAACGGGGTCAATTGTATGTTTATTTGTATAAATTATGGAAAAAAAATATTAGACGGTATGTCTCCATGTTTTTAATTGTTTTCAAATGTCTGAATCTTGTGGTAGTGTTAACACGACGTTACATCACCGCACGCAAAGGGATTATTTACCACAGTCTTGCCTAGTAAAGGTCCAAAAAATACGAGAAAAATGTGAATATTCAATATCAAGTAAATAATTATTATTACTTGCTTCCTGTCGACATACATAAAATTTAACTAGCCTAAGTTTTATCAATAAAAATAAATTTATGAAAATAACTATTTAGGTCAATTCGATAATTTGATAACTGATTATTTTTACCAATTACCTGGATAAATCGATTAAGTATCTTGAAAATAATTAGGAAAGGATGCTCTCTACACGAACATCCGCCAGCTTACTTAGGTGATTACACTCACGAGAATCAATTAAGCTTTGTGTACCCGGGAACTGTTTTTCCGGAACAGTCGCGATCCATAGACAGAACCAGCACCCCCGTTAAATGGATGTCAGCCAAATGGAATATTTAGAGGAATGAAAACTCTACAAACATTCTGGATTGTGCCAAAATAATTTAAACCTAATTTAAAAATAAATTTAGTTAATTAATACCAACAAAATACACCTTTCTTCTTGAAAATCGCACTGGATCAGACCTTTGTTAAGATAACTTAATTAAGATTCGTAATTATTTTTTTTATACAAAATTATTTTGTTACTGTAGTTTTATTGCTTCTTTTATTTCATCTAGATGCATGTACTTGCGAACCAATATGCTAACAACAACGATGTGTTTAACGTGAGTCTTGTAAATTTTAAATATCAATGTATATGTTTCATATCAAACAGAACGTAATATTCTGTTTATATTGTGTTTTATAACATTATGTACGAGTACCTAGCTGCTTTGAACCTTTTAACTGCATTTCTTTGATATGTTTGTATTTTATTTGCTTATCTATTTTTTTTATATCTAGCTCAACAGCTCATATTTTTTTGTTTATATATTTTTTTTAAATAACCAACTATCTTCTTAACACAGTTCCTTATTTTATTTATTAAAATTGTATTTTTTAAAATTTACGTTACACTCATCTTTTTATTTTTATACCAACTTTACTTCTAAACACTGTTCTATCTTTAATTGCTTTATATTATATTTTTTAAATTTTTAATTGTTATATACTCATGATTTATATTACTTATATGTTTGTAAAAGCCTTATGGGTGTGAAAAATTAATAAAAAATAAAATTAAAAAATAAGGCGATTGAATTCGATTATTAAAAAAAAACCATTACCTATAATCCATCTTTTGTTTCTCAATTTTTGTTTTTACAAAGATATGCAGCATAAATATTTAAAACAAATATTAGAATTTTGCTCGTTAAAACACGGTTCGTAAAATTCACTGTCGTAGAAAGCCTTGTCATTTCGATAATTTCCATGAAAGATGTTTAAATTGTAATAAATTAAATAAACATTTGTGTAATGTATCCAAGAGAAATTTCGCCTCCGAAATCACGGAAGAATAAAAACCCCAAAGAGTAGAAAGTAAACCTTTTGAAGTGCTAAAAAAGTGTTTGTTGAATCAACAATCACCGGGAAGTTATTGGTTCGCCACAAACAAAGTAAAAACTGATAACGAGACTTGGCAGACGTCATCATTAAGAAGTACGTATCCATTCCCGGGGAGAAAGAGATAGTCTTAATTTTTCAGACCTTATAATATTTCCCGACAGAACTCCTCATTATTCCACTTTCCTCCTCAAAAGACAAAATATAAAAGCGGGAAAAAGCAAAAATAATGAGAGCGGCCAATTTTCGCCTTTGAAAATGACGCGGCACGGGCAAATTTGTCGTTCTTCTAAATTGTATGATTCTTTTACGATCTCGTTTGCAAAGTAATGGCGTGTAACCTATTCAGACGAGGGCTTCATTATTTTGCTATGTTTATTGCTTTATAAGAATTGCATGCTACGTAGAGGATATCTGGATCTCGAGTGCGACGGAATGCCCGGGAAGGCGGAAGTCAGACAATTACGTGGAAAGTGATAGAATACTCTTATTTTAAATTATTATAAACTTCCTTTGAAAACCAAGACTCGCATTGTAAATATTTTTGAGGGTGTACTACTCAAAGGATACTATACTCAAAGCTCCCTTACATGTGAAAATAAGCTTACACCATTATTTTTTTGACTACTATTTTCATTCAAGGTATGAAATGGTATGGTAGAAATGTTTTAAAAACCTCTAGTTAAAGTGGTTATTTACTGTTTTCCTTTGTAAAATAATCGGTCGCAGATAGTCTGAGATGTTGATGATAGCTAATAGATTACCAAAATAACATATTATCCTTTCAATTGCTATTTTTTAATTGATTGATTTTTAAAAATCTTTTTATTTTCGTTATTTAACCCTTTTTTATAAAAAATACTGCTTTTACTTTTTTTTTTCATGGTGTCTTGTACGCATACAGGGTGTTCTTTAAACCCTGTCACATCCGAAACCAAGATAATCAGTATGGACAAGAAGACATATAATCATATTAAAAAATATATTTTGTACAAAGAAAATTAAAAAAAAAAAATGATTGCTTACTTCTGCAGGGGAGAAGTCAGGGGAGCTCAGTTTTCAGTGTATAAGACTCTCTCCTCCCCCTCGTTTTCCCCCTGCAGAAGTATGCAACCATTAGCTGCAAGACTTGTTGTTATCTAACTTCTATTTTTATAATTTTTTTTTTTTTTTTTTTTAAATATCACTAAAACTCTAAACTCCATTGTAAAATTAAAAAAATGAAAATGTAAATAGGGGCTAGATTTTTTAATGTCCATGCGCTCTGTAGCTGCAAGACGTGTAACCTAGCTCCTATATATCATAACTGGAGACGAGAAACAAGAATCCTAACCGTCCATGCGCTATGTAGCTGCAAGACGTGCTGGGATATTTATTTATTGTACAGCACCCTTGAGGTGATTTTCACAAAAACGGTGCTATACAAATTATACAAATATAAATAAATTTGCTTTTTTTGATTTTTGATTTTTTTTCAATTTTATTCGTTCCAATTTTTTTTTTAATATGCCACTATGTCTTCTTGCTCATAATGATCATCGTGGTTTCAGATGTGACAGGGTTTAATGAACATCCTGTATATTTCACTTCGTGTTATTAACTACACAAAAAAAAAACATTTTTGATTTTCTTAAAAAAGGGTTACTTTTCCCAGTAAGACAGTCAGAGCAACTTTTTATTATAATATATTTTTATGTTTTTATAGGTAATATGATAAATGAAATAAAATTCTCGTAACGAAAAGCAGTCAAAATGGGATGCCACACGTGTTTATCTTGGCACCAACTACTGATTTCTCAATTTTTTATGTTTTGGCGATTACGTTATTGAAACATGACATTACAAAGACATTCCAAATTTTTGTCACTCTTCGTCTTACGTTACTATTCAATATCTTTTAATCTATTTATTTTTTCAAACATGTATTCAAAATGCATCTATTATCATGAGCAAATCATGTAATAATTTTACTATTCACGTTTCAAACTCCGATTTAGATTAAATATATTGATATCCCTCAGAAGCTAAGATAATATTAAAAATTAAACTAACAATTAATCATTGAAGTTGGTACATTTCAACAACGAATGGTCCACTGCTATAACGATTAACAGTAAATGTGACTTTAATAAAGAAAGAAAAATATGTACAACAACTCTACAACAAAAAAGTTAATTTAGATGTTCACGTTGCTATCTTACATTTTTTCTTTGACTTCTGATGAGATCCCAGGAGATAAGAAGATGATGTATGTCTATTATATTATATTTCCCTCTTTTTGTGTACTTTCCGTGTTTCTTATTTCAGAGGTACAAAAAATCTCCCATAATCTAGCAGATATTTTGCCTTTGATCAACGAATGTTTGTCAACAAATTAGATATTTACAGTCTAACTATACGCTTTCATATCAAATACAATTATGTACAGGGGTATTCGTTCCAAACGAAAAATTAAATCATGCAAACTTTCCATATATTATACAACCATTGCCGTTAACATATAACAGATGAAAGAAATGTGCAGAATTTGGTTTGTCAATATAGTGCCCTATGCACAACTGGGTGTGGAAAAGGAAAAGAAGATGATAACATGACTGACCATCTCCCGATCAAATAAGAAAATATTTATTTTTACATTTTAATATATATACGTAGGTTTTAATTTATTAGTTAAATGGTAATTGCATCGACTTTACTGTAAAAACGTTAAGATAACAATATGATTTTCGTTCGATTTCCTTGTGACGTCGTGATTTCTTCTTTCATTATAAAAATAAAGAACCAATTTTATCTAGTTTATGTTCATGATTGTAGTACATATATGTTTAAACATCGTTTTAAAACTTGCAATTTATCAATAAGTCTGCCGAATTTTAATTGCCATAAACTTCAAAGACAAAATGTACTGCTTATTCGTTTGATAATGTATAATTACACTTTGAAGGTGTTGTTTTTAACGTTAAACAAAGACAAAATTTACCGCTTACTCATACATTTTAATGTGGCTTTAAATTGCTTTTATTTAAAATAAAAGACAAACGTATCGCTTTTGTTTATTATTATACGATATTTATGTTAAGAAAAAATAGTTTTACGATACGAACAATCAAAACATAACACTAGTGTTTTTCAAAATACATTTTTTGTGAGCTGTACACACGTTTCACAATAACAATGTATTATGGCATTACTTTTATAATCTTACAAGAGAAAAAACGCAAAAGCCTGAATATTAAAATCAATACTTGAAAGGTCATTGCCTTCTTAATTTATTTAGTAGTTAGGTAGGTGTACATTTAAAAATCTCATCAATAATATTTATTGAATTTAGGACTGTTTTACGCAATTTTAATACTTAGATAAGTAATATTGAAGGAACGGTGGAAGTTTTGAAGGAAACGTTAATCGGATTAACGATTTATGCTAAAGTTTTATTCATAATTTATGTGGAGTGACAGAATATTTGAATAAATCAACAAACGCCATATCAATATCCGAAACGTCAGATAGAATATGAAATGTGTTTACTCTGTAATTTGAAATCATCTCTCAAAGGTTAAGTTTTGATCAAATTTTATCTCAAATTAAATAAAAACGGTAGAAAATAATTTCAAATCTCGGTAGAAATGGTGATATCATCATTATTATAACTTTTTGTTCAATGCTACAAAGTTAGTTGCCAGTTAAATATCTAAGCAGTTTTTTTCAATTCTAGCTTATACCCGCTTCGCTCGCGTGGTATTGAAATTAGTTCATCAATTGAACGTAGTAATGCAGAAAGCAGCTAGCTTACAATTTTGAAAAAATTAGACATTGGTGTTATCGGATGCCGTAAGGTCAACTCTAAATTCTGCTTAAAACAGTCAAGCCACTTTTATACACAAAACTGTAATAATCTCCTTCTGAAAATAGTTTTGATCTCAAAAAAGGCATTTCTCAATTTGCAGAAAACACCCGTAGCTCTAGAATTTTTTTACTGAACTCAAAAACTACTTCTTAAACTGGTAAAATATGTAAAAGGATACTTGTTTCAAACATAAAAAAAAACTTATGTATTAATTGTTTATCATTTGGCAAAGTCAAAAACATTCCAATTGTTGTGTAGATTTGATTATTCACTTTTTTCACAATCTCAGTTTCACTTTTCCATGGCTGACTGTTTTCTGCATAACTACGTTCAATTAGTTGTATCGTTAAGCAATGACAATTTTCTAAAGCTTTTGCAAAAAGTTGTTTTATAGAATTTACATTGAGATTTTCAAATATACTGAGGGAACTAGTTCCGATTGGGACTCTTAGGATAATTTTTATTAAAGCTTTATGTCCAATTATTATTTGCTTGATCAGTGTGTCATTTGCACATCCCCATCCAATTATCCCATATTCCAAAACTGATTGAGTAATTGCGTAATATATTTATACAAGTTCTTTTAGGCTAATTATATTTCTTATAGTTTTAAAAAAGTAAATTTGCTTTTTCAATTTATTTTTATTATGATTAATTTGATGAGTCCATCTTAAATTCCCAACTTTATAAATTCCCAAATATTCAATTGAATCTACTCTGTGCAACGATTTACAAATACATTAAATACTCGGAATTTGGTTTTTATAATTACAGCTGTGAACAGTTAAGGAAAGATTTAGATAACATAGAGTTTTATTATTAATTTTAAATGTTATGTATTTTGTTTTCGAGTGATTTAGTGTTAGATAATTTGAGTCTATCCATTTTTTTACTAAGTTTACGCCTTTTTCAGCCTTTTCAAGTACAATATCCTATGAGGTTCCTTAAGATAGTATCACAGTGTCATCAGCAAATTCATCACAGCATCAGATTAGAATGTATTTTTTTATTATTTATTGAACCTTAACTTAGTTTGTATATATGTATATATGTATATGTATGTATGTGTGTATGTATATGTATCAATTTTTTTATACGAGTAAGTTTATACTTTTTTAGTCTGTACTTTCTATTAACTGGTAAACTATTATTATGTATTAAAATGTAATTGCCTAGCTTGGAACGGAGTATGTACCCTTGTTAGATGAGCAAAGTAAAATTAAATTTTATTTATGAAAAAACGTATTAATAAAAATAAAAAAAAATACGTATTTACACACATAATATTTAAAAAAATATATTTATTTTGAAACGAACTAACCAAAATATTTTCAGCTTTTTTTGCAATAACTGTGTTAAGTGCGCCGAAAAATGAATAAACGAACAAAATAAACAAATCCAAACATACTTAAAAATGGAAAACATCTTAAATCTTTGAAAAATAGGCATGCGTGCATGAACCCTGGATGCAACAGGGTAATATGGGGTTCTACCCTCCCGTACGGGACACTGCGTGATGCTTTGTAATTTAAATGAAAATAATGATTTTAATTTACCAAGCTATTATTTTAAAACAAGTTTTCTTATCTGAAAAATGGGTATATTTTTATCGAATCATCAACCCCTCCACATATGATGGCTTTTAAATCAGGAACATTTCACCCAAAATGAGCAAAAAAACAAGTTTTTTACATCCAGCAATTGAGTTTCGGAGCCTAGACAGTTTACGGTGCACTTACTGGCCGAATTTATCACCCCTACCCTTCTCACTGGCCGCTGGCCGCTCGCCAAACTTGTCGATAACCAACAATTTTCAAGAGTTATAACCGAACTCGATTGGTTACAGCTTAATCCATGAAATATGAAACACTCTTTATATCTCGTCGGCGGGGATTTCATTTTGATGACAATGGAATAACAGTCATAAATTTTCATTGCATTTTTCCCACGAGAAAGCAGAAATAGAGTTCTTAACAAACGAAATCTGGAAACGAGGTAAAATTTTATATTTTCTTTTAATAAACACTGATATTACAAAAAATATCAGTTTTTAAGAAGAAAATATGCAAGTATATATGATGTTATCTAGTTGATTGAATTAAATTTTAACTTTTGATAAAATTTATTTTTATTATTTAAATGGATTATGAAATCGTTAAATGATACATTAATATTTTTATAATGTTTTGTTTTTCAAACAAATAAAATAAAATGTATTTGAAGCATGATTTTTGTGACTATTTATTTTATTTATTTGATTAACTACCAGTTTCGAAGCTACACTAGCTTCCTTATTATTTATTAGCTATTTTATTTATTAATAACATTATAGTTATATTTGTCAGGAACAGAGATACAGTTTATAGCGACACAATCAGGAACGACCCATGTCTGTGACCTTGCTCCGACTCGCTAGAAAATCCGTGTTGTGTCGGGGCACTTGTAATGCATTCATAACCATAAACTCACACACATGTATACATATATATTTGCACATACATATTAAAATTATATTTTATACATACATATACATATATAAAAAGTTTATACACATCATTGATACTTTATACATTACAACATTTTACATTTATAAATACATATTTATCAAAGATTAAAACGTATTTATTTTTCTATTTAGTGTTTTAATTTTTATTATGTTTTTTATTATTATTTGATAAATAATTCAGTTCTGTGTGTGAAAAAGAACCAAAACCCTGGAAAAGTGTTTTTGACTCCTTGACTAAAAAAATCCTGAAAAGGGAAATCGGGTAGAGAAAAGTCCGCCTCGAAATGGAGTTGTTGAACCATTCACTTTTAACGTTTGAAGTCCTAAATCGGAGCATATCTTTATAGCTTATTGCACGTAGACAAGATGATCATTCAAACGCTTTAGGTGCTAATCTAGAACCTATGAAATTCAACTATCACTACGTGAAAAGACGGACTTATCCCATATTGAAAACGTTTAACTAAGGTTCTGGATCTACGAAGGAATACCCAAAATAAACCGGACTATAAAAAAATGTGTCTTAATACTTTTCCGAAAAACTTTAACAGTCTTTAAAACTTTCCTTGAAGCTAAAGTTCGTCTACAATATTTTATTATATTGTTGAAAAAATGTTTAAAATTCTTTTTCCGTCATGCTCTACAGCTCCTCCGTCGTTTTATTCTTACTTCAGCATCATCGGTAAAACGCAATACTTTCATGTATTATTTCATTCAAAGAAATAAAAAAATATAGAGGGGCTAGATTGGCTAAATTAGGGGGGGTGAGATATGGCGGTTATCCTTTTTTTGGACAAAAATTGGTGCACAAAGAGGGCTGTATGAGAGCAAATATATAATCTTTCCTTAAAGTATCTTTATTGAACTTAAAGTGACTTTAGGTATCTTTATAATTTTTTTGATGATCGGTCATCAGCTTTTTAAGATAATTTAGTAAATTTTAGTGACATTTTTGTCGGTTTGGGCAGTTGAAAGATGCACAAAGCGGGGTTGGTCATGAATTGACATTTCACCTGTTTTAAAAAGGAAAACCACTTTAGAACCCGAGTTTTCCTCAAACGATCATGTTAAAAGGTTGATGTTAACGTTTAAAGAGTTTGTATTAGTTTTCCTGAGCAGAAAACAAAACTTCTCGGCCACACGCTCGATCATCCGTGGCAAAAACGTCAAGCACAAAAACAAGTGTCACAAAAGAATTCACACCAGACAAACGGAACGTTCTTCAATAACGACACTTGAGATTCTGACTGGTAAAAAATAGTTCTACATGATCCAATCCGCAAAACCTCGTGCTATTAAAACTCCACTTACCACTATATTTGTTCGGTTTCTTTTGGGTATACCCTCGTATTTCATAAACTACGCCGTATTTATTCCATCCGAACGTGACGGTATTTATTTACTGACCACACCACACATGAACATAATGCATAAAACATGTTCTTATTGATCAAAAGATGTTAGGAAATTCCATGACCGTAATATCTCTCATAAATTTGGAATTTCCCTCTCACGTATTTTTCTCAGTGATTTCATTCCTTCAGCCCTTGGCAGAAAAAGCCATCGTGAATTTATATTGAATTTAAATTCAAACTTATAGTGGTATTATCTGAGAAAAATAAAGTAATGTCCTTAAAGAATTCAAATCTAGGTAAAACTGTTTTTGATCGATTTTATTAAAATGGAATCAAAATAACTGAACATTAAAGTTCGTTATAGAAATAAAAAACGAGTAATACTTTGACAATGAATTTGACAAAAAAAACACTGATTGGTGTCATCGCTTTTACGACGTCTTCGAAACTGGTATTTTTATTATAAAATTCAACTCATTTAAACCAAAAACGGAAGTAAAGATTCAAATTATATTATAGTAATTAAATTGAATTATTTTTGTCTAAAGGATCTTTTTACTAAGTGATGAGGAGTAAATGCAAAAGTTCGTAAAATGTTATATTAATGAGTTTAACCCTTCCGGGTTCTGAGAGGTATCTAGGATCCCCCAGGTAGCATGTATTTTTATTTTTAAAAAATGTTAATCTTCAAACTGATTTCGTTTTATGCATAATCCTACCCTATAATATAAATAATATAATTAAATTATAAGAATGCTTTTTTTACTATTTTGTTCAAAAATATACAGCTAATTTACATTTGTTTGTGCCTTTCTCCGATGCAAATGACAAATATCACAATTTATTTGCTGTACAGTTAAATTATCTTCGATAACTTGGTCAGTTCATATGTGTATTTCTTGGCATTTCGTGGCTTATTTTCAGCAATAACCACAACGTCCGGATTTCACGCGTTTGGTTTTTATACATTCTCTCTCCTAACTCTCTGTTGTACCTCCTCACTAACAAACGGGTGGCGTGACTTATCAGTAGTTTTTTACGCGTAGCAGCAAATGGAGCGCGATGTCACATATTTTAGCATCCTTTTGCAACAGAATTTTAATGAAAACTGTATAGATTTCGCAGAAAACTCGAAATATTTTTTTTTAAATAAAACTCCAACATAATAATCATAATAACTTAAAGTTTTTTCTTTATCAAGGTGTATTTTTAGCACTTAAGTTGTAAATTTCCTGGTACATCCCTCCAAAACTCGGGGATATTTTTCACACTTGAAAAAGTTAAATACATAAATATATTGTTAAGATAATGTTTAACATAAAAACGGTATTTATTTCAACAAATGTTTCTTTGTTTATCTAGACGGATGAATAAAATAGTTTTGTGTGCGAAATAGAACGAAAACCTTGTACTAGTGCTTTTGACTCGATGCTACTCTACCTGAGGGTAAAAATCCTGAAAAAAGATATCGAGTTAAGTCCGCCTCGCAGTGCATTGGTTGGCACATTCGCCTACTTTGTTTGAGGTCCAGGGTTTGATTCTTGAAAGAGTTGACGTGAAAGGATGGTTGATGTTCCTAGACTAGCACCCGAAGCCTAAGACTTATCACCTACATGCGAAAAACAATGAAATATTGCAATTTAAAAAACACTCAAATTTAGTATTTTACGTGCTTGACATTACGTAATGTATTATACTTGTAAAATCATTTGCGTTTTATTATTTAGAAATAAAAATAAATTAAATCTAGGACTTCAAGAATAGTAGGCGAATGCTGCAACCATTACAAAATGAGACAAATTTACCTTCACTCGATTTCCTTACATACATTTTTTGTCTGAAAGCTGCCATCAAATTAAAAGGCTTGTTTAATTAAGTGTATAAGGATCTGTACGTTATTTATCAAAAAACTTGTAAATTACCTAAATTACCTTTTTTTCCTTCGTATACTCACATGGAAAATTCATGCGTTATTTACAACATGGAAAATATTTGGTGGCGTCAAAAGTTATATTTTGAGTAAACATGTTGATATTATGATCCTTTGATATTTCAATTATAAAAAAAATTGAATACTCGATTTCCACAACAAAAACATTTTTGGAAATATTGCGTTATATTCAACTTAAACGTTTGATGGATTTAACGTTCGGTTTTGAAAAAAAACAATTTCAATTTAACCGCAAATTGTTTGTTTCTAAACATAAATATAAATTTGGTAAGTTTTTAAAAATTGATCGCAAATTAAATAAATATTGATTGACATTTTGATTAAAAATTATGATTTGTTCTGTAACTTGTTGTTAACCTTTCCGAGCCTAAAGGAAGTATCTAAGGTCCCTCAGGAAGCAGAAACTTTGCAAATCATTGTTATATTTTAGATACACATAAATAAAATTACTTTGTTTTAATCATATAACATTTTGATTCATCGCCATACAATATATTCTTTTGTTGGTTAGTTTGCAGGTGTATTTGGTCGCTTTTTTCAGCCGTAACCACAAAAGTTTGATTTCGTACTTCTCATTTTACATGCATAAACCCGTCCCTTCTTCCCGCTGTACCACCCTGCAAACTGTTGGCATGACATAAGATTAGTGTTGTTCAACGTATCAGCGTAGAGCGATGTTCGAAATCATTTTATCCTAATAGTACTTTACTAATGTAAGAATTTTGCAGAAAACTCAAAATATAATGACACGTCGTTTTGTGCTATTTGTTTAGATTTGCAAAAAAACGATGATGCAAAGCATGTAAAATATTAAGTTAGACGAAAATGAACCGTATACACTGGACTCCATCCAAAGACAAATGGCAATCAGGTTACGCAAGGGATGCATTACCATCTTCTTAATATCATCTGAAATTTTGAGAAGATTTCCTGATTTTAGGAAGTTCCTGATTGGCTCAATATAAAACTGAGTATTTCACCTGATCTCAACACTTAAAGATAGAAAAAAGCGTTTATATGAAAGCAAAAAAACTAATTTGTATGAAATATAAACCTTGCACATAATAAGCAAAGTAAATAGTCTATGCAACTTTCATCTAAAAAATAAAAAATAAAAAATAAAAACTCTAACAGCAAAAAAATGTTTCAACTGATTTGACTTTTTCGGAAAACCGCGTGGATAATCGAACGCGACGCCTGCTCACGGACAACCGGCCTGTACCACGACCCGCGCCGCAAATGCAAATGCTTGTCACTGTGGCCAAACGCTAAATAATTAATCATGTTAAAAAGTTTTATTTATAACGTTTTGTAAGTGTTGTTTTTAAGGCCAATTATTTATTCTTCTCTCATAGACGACGATGTTGCACCGATTCGATATGATTGATACGGAGGCCTATTGTAGAAAAAGACGAATGAGTTAGCAATATTTATTGTTTTGTAAAGGTATAAGTAAAATCACTTGATACTCTTTTAACAAAGGCCTGGAGTTTAAAGGACCCATTATTTCACCTCCATTATATTTTCTACACATTCACAATCTTGTAATACATTATCTATATTAATGTATGTATTGGAGATGCTATAACTAAATTCAAGCAGTACCTTTAGGTCTTAACCTTTAATATATTATGTGAAAAAAACTATACGAGTCACTGAGTGGTAACTTAACCTTAACCTTAAGTAACCAGAAAATGAGCATCTGACTGACAATTACCTTCTCATTTCATGATATTACAATTTCATGTGTTTCTTAGCGATCTTGGATAACACCTCTATCTTCAAAATGCATATTTTATATATTTGTCTAAGTTTGTTTTTTTTTTCTTTTGTGTTAAGTTTGACTTTAAGATAAGCAAAAAAAAATCGTGTAAATATTTATAGTAGTTGCCGAGATTATTTAATTAAGTGCAATTTGCAACGATGCGCCGCGCCGGTTACATCACGGGAACGGACGGGTTAATACTATTCTAACAAACGCTAAGGGAGTTTTGTTTCGCCTTTATTATACATTTGTACCCATTCATTATTTTGTTATTAAATGTGTTACGGATATTACCTATGTATCGGGTGATATAAATAAAATACAGGCAAGAACCTTAGCGGTCTTAATTTGATACAGAATTGATATCGCAGCGCCTCCCGAACACATGTTTCTGCTAGTGACAATATAAAATGCCGTAAATGAGAATTTACGAGCAAGGGAGTTCTTCTATTGGATGTGTAGTAAGAATTCGAGGATCTTTAAACCCTCCTCGAACAAAAACTGGCAACAATCGATCGACAAAATTGTCAATCGTAAAAAGTAAAAATTTCTACCACTTTGCCTAGGCATAACTTTACACCAGGTGTATATGGTAGGTAAGGCCCAGTGTTTTTTACGAGAAAGCATAGGATAGTGATAAAAATAGATCAATTCTAACAATTGTTAGCAAACGTTAGTATTTAACCACCCAACGACTTTTTATATCTATCGATTTCAAGACGTACCCGTCTCTTTGTCAGGACACTAACTACACCAACATGCAAATACTGAAATACAACATTCATCTTTACGATCACCGTAGTATACATAGTATTAACGAAACAATACATAAATTACATGCAGAGTTTAAGATGATTCAAACACCATCATGTCCGATCTTGCACTAAAATTAGGTTAATAATATTTAGCGATATGTCGCAGAATATGAGAGAGAAAGATCATGAAAGGAAGGGCCTTTTTTTATATTTGAGAGTTGCTTTATTATTTATCTTGCTTAAAATATACAAGGTTTAAACATCAAAAAGTGGATTTTTCAACAATTAATTTTCTTTAAATTTATCTAAACTGTTGGGATTGAGGGGGGGGGGGGGGCATACTAATGTGGGTCAATCAAGAACTTCTCAGCATTTGCTGATGTGGCGAGAAAACCACTTTAAACTCTTTAGGAGTACCCGGCCTGTTGACAGTAGTCAAGAGGCCTTCCGTTCCACTAGAAGAGTGTTCGACATTTCGTTCCCTACTTTAATTTATTTTACCGATTGCCTGCGCTATATTAAACATGTATGATACTATCTCTTGCGTAAGTTTTTTATTACCTATCACCGATGGGATGTCGTATAGATCTTCACTTAGGCTTTTGCATCGCGCCTCCAACTGTTTTCTTTAAACTTTTTTAAGTATTTACTCAAGACACTACTCAAAATGAATTGCACTGCTTATCCTTTTTTGTCATTTTCAATGGTCTTCAATATCAAGCACTAGGTAAATTGTCTTTTTACTTCCTCACCTTCAACTTTACTTGAAAATACAAGTTTTTCAAGACTCGTTCTTGCTTTGAATATGTCCAAAATAATACAACATATTACAACCATTTCCCTTTATGTCGCATATCGTAGTGTTTTTTTCAGTTATTGATAGTTTAAACATAATACAAAAAAAAAAATACAATGGAAATTCGTAGCTTTTTTTCTTCTTTTTAGTCCATTTCTCTCCGTTGCTGGATATAATAGGCCTCTTTCAAATTTTTCCATGTTTTTCTGTCCTGGGCACTCTGTTTCCATCCATGGCCCACGAGCTTGACAAGGTCGTCAGTCCATCTCCTCTGTGGTCTCCCTACTTTCCTTCTACTTTTGTAAGGTCTTCAGCTTAGTACTCTGGGGGTCCACCTATTGATATCTTGTCTCGCCAAATGACCCGCCCAATACCTTTTTTGTTTTCCTCCTCTTTTTGCAAAACCAGTCACTTTTGTACGGTGTTTTATGTCCTCATTCCTTATTCGATTTCTTAAGGAGACGCTCAAAATTTGTCTTTCCATAAACCGCTTAGTGCACTTAATTTTGTGAACGCTTCTAGCAGTGAGTGATATAGTTTCAAGACCGTATGTTGCCATCGGCAGAACACAAGTGTTGTAAACTTTGGCATTGTAATTATTTGGGATTTCCTTATTTCTGAAAACATGTTTCAGCTTTCCAAACGTAGCCCAACTTAACTCGATTCATCTAGGCAGTTCCGCAGTTTGATAAAATTTTCTCAACTTGGTTTTGTCTATATTCGTAGCATTTAACATAATAAAATTACGAAGAATAACAATTAATACATTTTTGAATAATGTGACTTTGCATTCCTGAACGTTAATTTATCGATTGTTTTCTTGTGAGCCTCCATTTTTTCTTAATTTTTCCGTCTTCCGACAGTTGCGAGTCAGTCAATCGTGCGTGCAATCTCCAAGGCGTGCCTGAGTTAGGAGTTTAATGCCGAATAAAACAAGATAGCTCAAGTTTATTTGTTTTTCTCAGCTCGGTTGTTTCTCCCGTAGTTAAGATGCAGACAGATGGCGCATGGCGGGAGATATTAAAAACGGGCTTGAAATTTTCCGCGCGCAATATATTTTATCGACTCCAATAAACTGCCTCTCCCCGATAAAGTATCTTTTCGATCGTTAACGGTGAAACGTTTATTTTTATTTCCGATACTTAACGTATTTTGTTAGTCTTTTTATATTGCATCTTCTTAAGGACTGACCGTTAAAACAAACCGTATCTGGTGTGAGTGCATCTACAAACGAATTTATTTGCGAAAAATAATACCCTTTTTATGAGTGAGTATAAATATTGACTAATAATGTTCCATAAAGTCAACGTAAGTTGTTTAATAAAACAAATCTATGAAAGTAAATCTTATGTATCGATGGGTGTTTTTGTTACTATATTTTTACTTTGTTCTTGTACCTTGGCCGTTAGTTCCACCTAATACCATGCGTATAGTCTTGGGTTCAATTGCTGACATTTTTTACGTAGGTACCTTGATTGTTTAATTCAAAGCACATTTATCTGTGTGTGACATAGTCAAACTGGTGCGGTTTTTAAGAAGTGTAAATTATATGGACTGTTATATAACGTTTTTTATTAAATTTTAAAGAGTTGTTTTTAAATTTTCGTATTGATATGTCACTCACTTATAATTTTATTTTATAAATTGCAACGCACTTTAAACTTATTAAAATTAAAAATAACTTTGAATTTCATGCATTTTATGAAATAAATGACTTTGGCCATGAAAAACATATATCGAAGAATAGAGCGATTATTATAATTTTTATACATTTTAAAAATAAACCATTATAAACAATTTTTTTTTGAGCATCGATATTCTTTTGATATCATTTTTATAACCTAAAACTGAACAAAGCTTCATCGAACTTATTTAAAAACAAAAAAGAAAGCAAACTTTCACCACACAACAATGCTTCTCTCCACCTGCCTCCTTTACTCACCCTCAAACATTTGATCCGCAACAAGGGGTGAGTCTCAAAAATCTTCCTCTCGTCTACATTTCAAGAGCTATTTGTAAATTCTTGAGTCAAGTCATCCCTGTGTGATATAAAGGGAAAATCTTGAAAAAAAATACATTTTATAGTCAATATGGATGTTTGATGAAGTCTGAGTTTCAAGTATAAATAAAATGGGAATCCAGTCTTAGTAGAATGGTATTTGAACGTCGGACCTTTAATTTGTAAGTCCACAGCACTATCACTGAACCAAAATTTGCCTCATATATGATTCCCCAATAAAAATGTTTACATAAATACACCTTGTTAATTAATAATGTTATTTAAATAATAATTAAATGAAATGGAACACACCCTGTATATGGCGCTTCGTTGCTGAAGTAAATAGCAGGCAGCCCTGGGGATCAAATATCATTTACAAATGTCTTCTGTCAATGATCACCCTTATACCATCCCCTACCAGCGACAAAAGGGTTGCGAAAATTACATTTTAGCGCGAACATAGTCAAAAAGGCGAAATGTTATAGATGATTGATTCACCGATAAAAAAAAGTGATTTTAAAATGACAATAAAGAAAAAATGTATTTTTATTAGGATTCTGCTAGTTTTTTATCTTATTTCCATGTGAAAAATAATGAGAGAAAAATAATGCATACCTAATGAAACAAAAAAAAAGAAATTCGTTTGTTTTTTATGCCGCCCTTTATTTAATGAAAGTGGAATTGGGTTTTTTTTGGTTGATGTTTAAAAAAATATGTATTTAATTATCTTATGTTTGCTATCTTAGTATATTAGTTAAATTTATGTGCTCATTCATTTGTATATTGGAAATATGTACTTTTGACATTACAATAATAACGAATGAACTAAATATTAAATCTTTTTACAAATCAGTTGATAAATATCAAACGCCAGTAAGTCCACAACAATCCACCACAATGTCTATGTGGACCAACTTTATTCTGAATTGAAACAGAGTTTTTTGAAATTTTTTTTATTGTCATAATGAGGACATATTTTAATTTAAAAAGTAGTGAAATAATCATATTTTTTTCACTGCACTTTGTACAAACGTCAACAAAAAAAAGTTGGTGGACATACTGGCGTTTGATATTTATCAACTCAGATCCGCAAAATAAAATGTATTTATATTAACGCATACAACATACATAGTATGCCTATATGATCATCACAATATGTATATAAAATTTATAAATTTAATACGTATTGGATATTTTATTACTTTTCTAACGAAATTGTACTTTTTATCTATTATCACAATTGTAATATTTTTTTTATTTACTGTGCTTACCTTTTTTTACGTTCAAAAATATAATTTATACGTACAGTATCTTCTCTCTATGAGAAGAGTTCAGCGTGTGTAAGAGTTAGTGGGGGATTCTCATCTTAGTTTGCAATCTTAAAAGGCGTGAAACAGGGATGTGTAATGTCTCCATGGTTCTTTAATCTATACATGGACAACTGTAAGAAAGATATAGAACATATGGGTATTGGAGCAAATATTTTTAATTTTGCAGTAAGCTGCTTGTTGAACGCTGACGATGCAGTTTTGTAAGCAAGCGGCAACGAGGATTATTTGCAACAAATAGTCTCTAAAATGTATGATGTATGTCTGGAGAGCGAATTGATGATAAACAAAAGTAAGTCAAAAGTGATGCTATTTGAAAGGGGAAGTGAGGTTACTGACTGCATAATAAATGTTAAAAACGAATATTCTGAACAAGTAGAAGCATTAATGTGTCTGGAAAACACATTTTAAAGGGATGAAAGAGTAGAAAAAGACGTTAAAAGGAGAGTAAATGCGGGCAATAAAATGAACGGCGCACTAAGCACAATAATTACAAATAAAAATATGTCAATCGAAACTAAACTGACTTATGTGTGGAAGTTAAACATGAAACTGGCAGGGGAAGGATGAAAACCGAGTGAACGCGTTTGAAATGCGATCTCTAAGACGAATGTGTGGGAAATCAATGTATGACAGGGTTACGAATAATGAAATCAA
Organism: Micrasema longulum; assembly: GCF_059751315.1. NCBI lineage: Eukaryota > Metazoa > Arthropoda > Insecta > Trichoptera > Brachycentridae > Micrasema > Micrasema longulum. Next base: position 196,184 of record NW_028278005.1, read on the forward strand.
GCGCGAGTGTAAATCTGAGTCAGGTATAATTGATAAGATTAAGAAAGGGTCTCTGAAATGGTTTGGTTATGTAGAACAAATAATAAAACAAGTATATATGGCGAAAATGAACCGTAACATGAGACGAAGACGATCAAGGAAGACGTGGCATGATCAGATAAATCAAAATCTTCAGTCTGTTTATGTCATAAGCAGGCAAAACCGAAGGGCATGGTGAAAATTCTACTTTATCTTTTGTCTATATTATTATTTAATATAATGTGTACATATTATCTAGGGCCGTGAGTAAATAAATAATACCTGAAGTGCACTATAATGTCAAATTGTGTTACTTTTTTAATAACAATAAAGTTTTTGTGATTGTAAAATGCTTAATGCAAACATGTTAGTATTAGATTTGTTATAAAGGGGATAATAAATAGGTGACTGAAGAATATTTAAGTCTAAATTGGTTGCAACAGGAAGGGAAAACATTATTAGGAAGGAAATATGGAAGTCTAGGCATTTTCAGGCTTCTAACCCGTCATTGACTGGTTTAAGTGGCCACTTTACACACAGTGTAGCATTTACCATTTTGTCTATGTTTAAACATCCAGATTTCTTCAACTCTTCTATCTGTTGACTTTTGTGAAGTAAAAAAGCTAAAACTTTTATCAAAGTTTTATTTTTATAACAACCTAAAATTCAGCCAGTCTGCAAACATGTAAACATATTCAAAACTTTGTTGATATTCATATCATGCTTATGTGTGATAGTATTTTTTATAGATATAGGTGCATACATTATATATTAAAGTCAATGTATTATTTTCTTACAGAATTTAAAAGTACATTTTTTTTTCTACAGTCTCATACATTTTGCAACTGTCTTTAATCTGTATTTATCCATAGTTTTTTTAAAAAATAATTTTTACCCTGCTACAGAGATTTTTTAAATTAATTATTGTAACGCACGTTTTCTAACCGTTATCAGGTGTATTTTCAATGAAACTGATTACAAAATCATCTTCATCATCAAACCTTTTTTACACCTGATGTTGTATGTGACGCAACAAAAGCTAATCAAATTCAGCACAACACGATTGTCTGTTACAGAAACGTAATGTGATTAGTTTAACACTTGACAGTGGAATATTGCATTGTAAAAGCATCTTGTAAGTAAACATTTCATGTCAACCCCTACCAGAAATTAAACCGAGCACCCTAAGTATGATAGGCAAACGGACTAATTATTATTATTACACTACGAGGCAAATTTTTCTCCACTAGATTTTCATAGAGAGAGTAGCCATAAAGTAAAAAATACTCGTCAAGTGTAAATGGATTCTTTATTTGCCCGTATACAAATTTATTTAGTTAAAAATGAATCCATTTTAATCACACCTTTAACAAAACAGTGCCCGATGATATTCGTTTTAGATAAAAGTTTTATTTTCAATACAAAAGACAATACGTATTTTAACAATGACTTGAAATTAGCTTCTGCCTAATTTATTTTATCGCTTTTCTTCTTAATCTTACATCCTATAGACTGAAGATAATGAAACGCTCAAAGTTATTTTAATAGCAAACGGGTATTAAAATAGAATTCAGCATATCTGTGAAAATTCGAGAAAACTGAAAACTTTAGATCCTCGATTGTTTATAGGATTACCCCGAATCCCTTTTTCATATGAAGTCTCCAATACCCATGCGCTCCTTGCAATACGGTGTGCATTAACTTGAAGGAATAAAAAAAACGTAATGTTATTTTACGCATAACGATTTTATGGGCATTTTTTAAGGATTTGACATGTATGTTTATGTTTTCTAATTTTTGAAACTGAACTCAAATGAGTGGTTTGTTGTGTTTTATTAACTCATATTTTTTTATTTACATTTAAGTACATTTTGTTATAACATACTCCACTATAGTTATTACGACAAAAACTGTTTATTTATTTTTGTTTAATAAAGGTTAGTTTAAAATTATAAAACAAAGGCTTCAAAAACACACGTTGAAACAAAGGATACAAAAAAATTTATAACATTTAATTTTTATTTTATTTATTCTTACATTTTTTTTCTAAAAAGATTTGCCCCTTTGATTACAATAGTTGATACCCCGTTCTAAGCCAAACAATTACATTTGAATAAGAAATTGTTAACATGCTGCAATATTTATATTTTAAATAAAGATAATAAAAAGGAGACAAAACATGCCACATGATTTTTTATTTTATTTTTGAAATATTTATTTTTCATCAGCCAGTATTTTGAATTATTTAAGCAATTTGTTATAATTTTATAAACTTTTTTAATACGACAAATTATTAACACACTATACTTAGAATATTTTATTTTTTTTGATAATCAGATTAAAAATAATTTAATGAATCAGAAAAAAAATTTAATTGAACTGTATCAAAAAAAATTATATACTTCAGATAGTAAATTATCAAATCAAAATACACAAATTATTTATCATTAGTTTATGTATGAAAAATTAATACAATATGATAATAAAACAATTGTTTATCTAATAACTCATAATCCTTTCAAAATTCGATTTGTTACTTGGCGATGAAAGAAATAATATTTAAAAAAAAGAAAGACAGAAAAAAAAGAACTAAAAGTTCAAAACGTGTTTGGACGTAATTTGGTTCCGTCAACTTTTGTGTTCCAATAATTCAGATCAATGTGAAATAAAATATTTTTGTTTTGTGACTAAAGTTTTGAGGTACCATGTTACTCTTGGCATTATATTTTCCAAGGAAAATTCAAATCCAGAATCGTCTTAGGGCAGAATTAAGAACGTTTTATACCAAAGCGTATTCAGATGGGGATTAAAAAGTTTTAAGATTTACCCAACGTGCTTGTGAAGAACTTATTTTTCGAATTAATTACAAAGCCCAATATGTCAATTATTCTGGGGTTGCAATGCAAAAGGAAATTTAAAAAAGAAAAAAAATCTTGTGTTGCAAAAAAATAAGTCAAACCCTTTAAAAAAAATAATTTATCGTTACTTTTGATATTCCGGAACGTGCCCAATGATCCAGTGGAGTAGCTACACTTACAAAATTCGATACGTATGAATTGTGTACATTTTTTTTCTGCGTTACTTTTGTTTTGGTGTTAGATTAAAAAAATATATATATTTTAGTAAAACACAGAATACCTAACCTTTTACCTATTTTACAATATCCGTCAAGTTATATTTCTTCTTTTATTTCCAAATGCCCTCCTAAGTTGAGCATGTGGACATTACCAGATGTCTCCAGGAAACTCAATCGCAAGTCAGCACTCTCACCTTCTCTTGCGTCAATCCTAAGTCTCTCAGTTCCGCTGAATAAAGCCTAAAGATTGTCTTTATTGGTCTTCCAAAACGCAAGACCGCAGGTTTGATAAAAAAGGACGAGAAATACATAGCGTCAGAAAAGCATGAATTAATATAGATATCGCGTTTTATCCTCTCTGCCTATCCCTACGAAAAACCGACGTGTTGGTTTGTTTGTATTTAAAAATACTTGTTTTTTTTAAGAATATAAGGCAACATAATATTAATAATGGTTTTAATAAGATATTTTTAATTTTTCATAATAAACCTTCTGCTTGCTTTTATTCGCTAAGTGAGCTGTCAGTATAAGTTGACATGTAATAAAGGACATTTTATTGATATATTTCGTACGTCAACCTTTGGAAATAATGTTTTTTTTTAACATATTCATTTTAATACAAACCTGGAAATTGATTGTACCAGATTTAAGAAATAAATTGAAATATTGTAAGAAAATATATTGTTTTCCATTATCGTGATGTAATAGTGACGTTTCATTCGTCTTAAAAAATAAACGAAAAACATTTTTATGTTAAGTTATGTCGTATCTAAAACGGAAATCACTAATTCCTTAAAGTTTGAATACGTTTCTAGTAGACGCTACAAAAACAGCTCTAATTTGTGTAAAAAATTGATTGAAAATTTTTAATAACAATTTTAGTTGATTATAGAACATCCACCAAATCAGCGATATAAATTTGTCCGCTTGTAACTTGTCTAGTTGATAAAACTTCATTGCATGCACGCTTATTATTCTGACTTTCGACATTATGATTGACAGTCAAATATAATGGTAGGCTGTGCATAATCGCTTATTTGAACGATTCACCCTTGTAATGAATGAATAGCGAATGAATGGTAAAGCAAATATACGTATGGTAAGAATGAATAGTAACGTAGGACGAGAACGACCAACAAAGACGTGACTTGATCAGATAAACTAAAATTGCAAGTCTTATCATGTTGAAAGCAGACACAACTGAATAACACATATCGTCGCCGTCGGTGATACTTCAATACTGTGTAACTTTTTCGTTTTATTATTAAAAAAAATATTTACTTCAATACATTATTTATAGGAACATAGAACATTTAGTTTTAATTTACTGTCATTTTTAATAAATAACTATAGTTTTTTTGATACTTCATCGGTTTTTTGTTGTTGATTAAATCGCAAGTAATATATTGACAGATCGGTTTTTAGGTTATCCTGCCGAAAAAATCAATTGTTGTTAAGGAATATATGTTGGGGTAGACATATGTGGCGGTCCATTATTTTAAACTTATTCTACGGAGAAATAGCATGGTTGGAATAGTAAAAGTTGAATTGTGTATTTTAAGAACGAAGATAAATTGAATATGCTTCAAACTTTGTAGGTAGGTACGCATAGTTTCAAGACACTTTAGATAAATACTCCCAATACAAATGTTTCTAACCGAGGTATTGAGAAATCTATTAGTTATTTGCATAGAACTAATAATAAACTAAATTCCTTTATCATTGTTTTGTTTAAGTTATAACATTCCATTTATCACCATTATTCTCTGTCCTTCTTAATGGCCTAGAAACCCAACGCATCACTCTGGAAATTCTCGAATGCTTTTAGTATCAATGACAATCGGGAAATTGAGTGGTACCCGAAAGTGTATCAATTAATAAATTTTTAAAAACTAAAAGCATTTAAATTGCTGTTAAATATTTAATTTATTTATATTTTTTCATTTTTCAGTTTTCATTTTCATTTTTTTTTTTGCACCACAACAGGCCAGGAGGCCCAATTACAGTGGTGAATTACATTACAGAACAACCAGGCCTGAATAAAATCACATTTTAATTTTTGTGTTCTCATCGGGAATCGAACCCGGAACCTTCCGTGCGTGAGTCAAGCGTCTTGACCACTACACCACGGAGGCCGCCGTTAAATGTTAGTTCATAATTGTATTCAACCTCTTACTGACTTTTCTATGTCTATGTCTACTGGTTTCGAGACGTACCCGTCTTTTTAAACCGGGTACGAGAGTACCCCCGTTTCGAGACGTACATCTTTATAGATAAAGAAAAATCTATAGGTGATTGTACAATTATTTACTAACAGTTAATTAATGTGATATTTTCTCGGACACTGTAGTTCCTTTTACATATAAACAAATTAAAAAATAACCACATAAAGTAAAACGATAAAAATTATACGTGATTCAAACGAAAATTTTCTGTTCTACATGATGTTTTTTTTTTACGTTACATATTAAATTTAATTTGATTACAAGCCTTCTAAATGGAACGTCAAGAAGACAAACGTTAGCATATTTTACCTTTTGTAATTGGGGAAATAAAATAAAAAATAAATTAAGAGAGAACGTTGACTAGTTTGTGGTAAAATAATAATTTATTTAAATTTTAAGACATTTATTAACTTGACTTAATCTTTTTTCATTAATAATAATTATTTTCATTCTTATGATTATTCTAAATATTTAATTTTGACGGCAATTTTCAACGAGTTGTAAATAAATCACTATTAGAAAATGGGAATCAAGTTGGAATATAGCGGGATTCGAACTACGGACATTTGGTCCGTGAGAACAAAACACTAGCCACAGAACCACAACCCGATTTGAATAAACTAGTTTTTTTGTCATGTCAATTTGCGTTAATTTTTTTAAATACCTCTTTTTGAATTTTAAAATGCACAATTTTAAATGAAGTAATGTATTTTGGGTATTATAAAAATAAATATAATCATATAAGAAACCATTACGATTACACCAAAAATTTAATATTAGTTATGTTCAAAGCTTTAACATTGTTGTCAAACATTTTTAAATTTAAGTTCATGGAAACACATAGGTATTAAAGCTTAAAACTACCCCATTAGAAGTATAGTAAGCTGCCATTACATACATTTTTATTGTGCAACGTGCTAGCCAATAAAAGAAAATTATAAAAATTATGTGCTAGAAAAAGAAAGAGTCTAGCGTGTTCGTGCTCATTGCATCTTGAAATCTGGCAAAGTTCAAATCCGACCCTTATGAAGAAATGCATAAGAACCTTTTTCGCATAACCAAGCCGGGTTATAACGCATTTCCGCTCTTATTTATGCCCGAGGTGCTTTGGTTAATCTGGCGAAAAGAGTAACGACTTCCAAAGCGCCAAGATAAATGGAAACTGTTTTACCGACCTTGCAATGAAACCTGCTTTACCAGCAGTACGCTGACGCATACATACAACCAGAAAAGATAAGTGTCACAAAATGAAGATGGTCAAATGATCCTATAAATCTTTACGAAAAAACTGAAGTTTTGCTATGATTGCGATAAACTATGGAATTTCTTAAAAATAAACAACGGTTTTAAAAAAATGCTGAATTTAACACGGCTGCATAGGACAGTACATACACATAGCCAAAAATAACATTTGAAATTTAATACATCTTATGAATATATATTTGAAGGAATCAGTGAAAGGAATAAACAATATTAATTTGAAAATTTTAACGCCGAGGTTATTAAATACAAGAAATGAATAACTTAATAATGTCAAGTTGTTTCAATCATTAATTCGAGATTTTTTATGATTATGTGGTAAGTGAATTAACGAAATGCTAATGTGAAATTGATGACAAATCCGAGATATTGAAATGAAAACGAGGATGATTTTCAACAATATTTTGAGTTTGTTTGATGTTTTTGTTGAGCGACGTTAGCTGGCGCTATTCGGGGTGACTATGTGACATTACAAAATCTTTTTATGAAGAATTTATGGCGTGGCATAGATATTGTTATAAAAAAGGGAATATTTTTTTTGAGAAGCTTTAGCATGCGCTACTCAGGGGGGAATTTACGGGAAAGTTAAACTGCTGAAATATAATATTATAATATAATATAATATTATATAACTTACTATTAGAAAATAGGAATCAAGTTGTGGTAGAGCTTAGTTCGAACTTCTAATTCGTGAACCCGTGGATTGGGATAAAAAATTATAGGTAAAACTTCCATCGCTTTCCAAAAAATAACAGATAAAAGTATTGAAGAAATATGTTTATTCAAACATGGATAATATTATAACTCACTAAAGACAATGATTGGGCGCAAACCCTAAAAAGATCTAGACTTTAATATTCATTTCTCTAAAGTTAATATTTTCCATCTCTGTCGTCATACGTAAAAAAATGCTTCTTTGAAATTGGTTAAAAAGGGCTAAATAAAAAACTTTTCGTGGGGTATTTCTGATTTTTTATGCAAATTATTGTTATTATACACTTAGAATTTTGAAATAGGGTGCCCATGAAAAATGTTCGAAAATATTATTTCAGGTCTCGAGGTTGAGTCCCAGGGGCGCAGTGCCGAGGGCTTTAGATGAAGTGAAATGTTATTCAAAACATGATTCAGCCAAACCTATTTTGAAAACGACCCCCGAGGGCTAAGCTACGCCACTGCCTCAATAATGTTAGCTATATCCTGTATCCGCCGAAAAAATAAATGTTTTTTAAAAGTTTTATAATATTTTGTTAACATTATACTTTAACCTTTTAAAAGTAGATACCCCTTTGGCATTTTTAGAAATTTGTTTTTTTCGGCCTACTGGGAATAAACGAAAATTATTTTAAATGATTCTGAAGTGTTGTAGAAAAAACTTTTATTTGAAATTTTGAAAACTAATTAGTTGTATTTTTCGTCGTCAAAATACTATGAAAAAAATATTTAAAACTTTTGTGAACTGTTTTTACATGTTTTCGTATTTAACATGAATTTTCATTAGTTTAAAAAAATATATATTGTGTTTTAAATTACCTGAATAATTTTTCTAATATTTCAAAAGTAAATATTTCAAAACGAAACTTATTCTATTTGACATTTTATTCCAGTCATTTCATATAACGTACTGTAATAATTCAAATTTCTTTCACATATTGTTTTATATAATTACCAATTTAATAAGCTGTTTTGCAACGGTAGGCGATAGACAAAAACAAACACTTGTATTAAGGTACATATGGTCAATATAAATTTATCTAGTGTATTTTTACTCGAGGTGTCAATCAAACAGACACAATATGGAGAACTCTTAGAAAGACCCTTGAAACCCGTCCAACAAAAAAAATATTTATTTAACAGGTGTGTGACACAATGATAACCTGCTTACCAAATGAATAATGAATAAGACTCTCAAACTTGACAAAACCTAAGGCCTAGTAAGGACTGCGTTTTAAAAACGCGCGGTAGTTTACCCGCAACAATATAATATAATATGTAACTCATGTGTCAAGTTTTTTGTTAAATAGTTCTTAATTGAAATTTTTATTGATTTTTGTGATTGCCACACCAGAGTATTATTATTCTGGTGGGTACTAATTGCATAGTATATAAAGATAGCACATGAGCTATAATACCTTTCTATTACGTTTTTTCTCGAAGTCTTCGATCGTCATGGAGCGCACTGTGCTTTAAAATAAATATTGTGTACAGTCCACTATTATCAAGATCTTTTATTAAGTAAGATTGCTGCCATATTTATTGAATTGGCTACAAACACCAGCACACATTTTTTCATCATGGTTTTAGGTACGAGTGCGCGCACACGCGGGTAAAAAATCGCAACCTGATACATTTTTGAGCCGCAAAAAAAAAAGTAATGTTTTGATAAGAACAACTGAACGTAGTTTTCCAGAAAACTGCCAGTCTACATTAAAAAAAATAAAAAAATATTAGTGTTATCGAGTGCAGTAAGGTCAATTCTGTGTTCTGCTAAAAACAATCAAGCTGCTTTTTTACAAAAAACTGTTACAATCACCTTCTGAAAATAAGTGTTTATCACAAAAACGACATTTCTCAATTTGCAGAAAACACCCACAACAATAGAAAAATATTACGGAACAGATGCTGATAGGAAGATAAATGCCCCCAGAAATCTAGTAATCATAAATAAATTAAAGTGGATCATTTATTTATAGAGTATTTTAATTTTATAAATCCTTTAATTTAAAAATACTCGTAATAAAAACGCATGTTTTAATACAAAATGTCACCTCATACATTCAATGTTTGAATGACGTATCATTTAATATTCGGTCTGGCCCTTTTTTTTTGTCAAATGCATATTGTGTAGACGTGCCAGACTTAAACAATTCATGAAAATTTCTTCAACACATAATGAAGTCATTTTTTAAGCCATCATAACAAATAAATAAAGTGATTTTTAACAATTAAGTACTCTATAATATAAATGAAAAATAACATGTTCAATACATAATGACACAACATAAGTCGGAGTTTTACTAGGGCTGGCCGAATTCTGTATAATGTACAGCTTAGGTTGTGTGGTCAGTCAGACATTAAAAATCATAGAAACTAGTCAAATAGATAATTAAATTACTATTTTTAATGGAGAAAACAAATGTATGCATTATTTATCATTTTTCAAGAAAAAAACATTGAATCTTTTGTGTAGATTTGATTATTTACTCTGTTTATTGTTATTATGTCTTAGTGCCATTATCTCAGTTTCACTTTTCTATGGTTGACTGTTTTCTGCATAACTACGTTCAATTTAAGAAGCAAGCGGTGTTGTCTCTCCTGACTCGCGATGTCAGACTTGCCATTTCCGCCTAGATTATGCCATATTTATACATTTTGTCAATTATGTCAAGGATGAAAGCCGAGTGAACGCGGTTGAAATGCTATCTCTTAGACGAATGTGTGGGAAATCAATGTATGACAGGGTTACGAATGATGAAATCAGGCGAGAGTGTAAATCTGAGACAAGTATAATTGAACAGATTAAGAAAGGGTCTCAGAGATGGTTTGGTCACGTAGAACAAATAGACGACGAAATAATGGTAAAACAAGTATTGTTTTTTTTATAGAAAGAGCATCATAATTAAATTTTCTGTACGTATTCATTTTTTATTTTTAAATATTTATATTTTCATCCAATATATTTTGAGACTGCAGGTAAAATGAGGCATTTTAAGGGTTTTTCAATGGCCCTATATCGTATATTAAACAATTAATATATAGTGTTTCAGAGAGAAAACAGGGAAATACGTTTGCATGAATAAACGTTAGACCGCATTAAAAAAAATAGAACTCTTTTGTATTACGGTCAGTTTTCATGTCCCAAGTCAGTAAACACCTTTTAAATTTTTTTTTAGCAAACATCCACCTCAAAAAAAAAACATTTTGTGCCTTTTGGTAGTAGTTTTTTGTTTTTAAATGTGACTTTAAGCGAAAAGAGAAAACATATCCAAATAAAACCAAGCTAGTGTCATTTGATATAAAGAATTTATTCACTAATATACTTATTAACAATAGTAAAATCATAAGTAAAGACTTGATTGATAATTAAAATATACCAGGAGAATGAAATTTTTTTTTTTTAATCTATTAGTATTGGTTGTTTCGATCAAAACTATTTCCGTTACAACAATACAGTATATAAACAAAAAGAAGGGTTACTAATGGGAATGCCAACCAGCCCAGTAATAGCAGATATATTTGTGAATGATTTGGAAAAAACTGTTTGATTGTAAATCAGTATTATTGAATCATGTAATTTAATGGAAACAATATGTTGATGATGTTATTTGTGCGTTTACTAGAAGTGATCGCCATATCAAACTATTCCTCAACCTCCTAAATTCATTTCATCCCAAAATTCAATTTACAGTATAAATAGAACAAAATCGATATTTAAACTTCTTAGACTTAAATTTATCATTGATCCATAACGAAATAGAATTTGGAATATATCGCAAGCCTACATACACTGATACAATTGTTCATAATTTTTTCAACCCTCCAACCTCACATAGGCATTCCACATTTCACTCTATGATTCACCGTTTATTATATATTCCAATGTCAAAAAATATTTTTTTGATAAAACTTTACAGGATCAAAACGATTACTTTTAATGATGGGTATAATCCAAATAAAGTAGATAATATTTTTAATTAAAAACAAAAACAAAACCTTTAAAGTAAATATTTAGATTCAAACAACGTAGATTTAAATGACATAACACGATGGAGGACATTTTTGTATCTTAACAATGAAAGCAACCAAATTTTAAAAGATTTGCCCAGCGATGTAAGACTAGCATTCTACACAAATAATAATATAGGAAATTTTATTAAAAATCAGGGGTATACAAACTAACTTGCCACGATTGTAGAGCATTTTATACAGGAAAAACATCGCAGTCATTATAATATCACATACCTCTTGTTTCATCTAATTATAGGCAATATTCATATTTATGGTGAACTTTTAATAATTTAAATGTAATAAATAAATCATTTAACATAGATTTATTAACAAATAATCTTAATGACGTATGGCGTTTGCTTTTGATAAAATTCGTAATATTTTTTCTTTTCTTTTGAATTTACATTTAATTCCTATTCATTTTATGTTCGCGAACCTTTTTTAACTCATTGTGATGCTATTTGTGAAAACCTGTAATTGAAAAACAAAGCTCAGCTCGTTTTTAGGTAGTATGTATGTTTTTTATGAAATAACGCCTTCAATTATAATTTATACCAATTAAAATATTTTTTGTATGACCCTTAGTAATGTTGAAATAACGAATATGTATACAGCCTTTAAGATTATTATTGGAATGTTCTATCTAGACTACGGCACAAAGTTCCAAATACATAATTTGTAAATTGTGCAGAGAAAAACACAGCAAAACATCATCATCATCATCATCAATCCCTTTCTGCACCTAATGGTAAATAGGTCACTGATTTGCTTATCACTCACAGCATAAATATCTTAATACTTTTTTTTTTGGTTAGAGTAAGTTGATAAGACGCCCACGTTGCACCAGGACAATGAGTATTATAGTGTAAAAACACTTTTTTAAATAAATATTTCATGTCAAAGTGTCGGAAGTGAAACACGAGACCTCTTGCGAGGTAGGCAAATGCACTGACTACGAGGCGGACAAATACATTTATGGAGATATAAACTGATTTAAACTTTGCTTGGCTTTGCTTAATAGTTTTATGTTCTTTTTGTTCAGTTTCTTGCATTTGTTTATTCATGTAACTGTTGTAATTGGCTTAGGCCGTATATATAATAAATAAATAAATAAATAAATCAGTATTAACAAATGGTGTGAAAAAGTCATATAAATTTATATTTTGCTTTGTTAAAAATAAATAAAAACACTCTTAAATGAGTTGTGCAATTTATTTTTGCTGTAATTTTACAGGTTTTACATATTTCTACGATGGAATCATTAAATTAATGAATATTGTTGAAGACAAAGTTTTGTTAGCAAATCTTGTATTTGGTTTTGTCTAGGCTTTGCAAAATGTAACAAATATGTCCAAAATTAGTGCTAAAGTCGCCACAGGCTGTCTAGAAAGTTTCCGAATATAAACTGCACCAACTACCATATACCCACACTCCTTCCCTTCACTGAGCAGGGCCATAGTAAGCTCACAAACTGCACGGAATTGCGACACTAAACTTTGTAGTCAACTTTCGAAGTTTTCCATCTGGAAAATTGAGAACTTCGTTCGGAACGCATTCAATGAAAGCATTCTTATTTTTTTCAGTCGATATTTTTGAAATGAAAAACGATAATAATTTTTAAGCTTAATGTTTTATTTCTGAATATTACAAAATAGTAATTTTCAGCCGTTTTGTGGCGTTTAAACAAATTGTTTGGTGTGTTTGATAATAAATATTAATGAAAAAACATACCACATATGTAAATGATTATAATAAAAGAACAAGATAAATTATAAAAAACATGGAAAACAATATATTTTTAAGTCAGAAAATTGATTATTAAAAATAGTGAAATATCATAAAATACGAATACCGATAAAAAAAAATGAAATGAATAAAGGATAATTTGTTTTATTTTCAAAATCAATATGGATATTGTGAAAAATGTTTTCATACATATAAATGTAAAAAATAAATTTAATAAAAATACGTTGCAAGGAGAACGCGACGTGTTTGACCTTGGTTGCTGTGACGCCAAAATTTGTGATGATGTTATAAACAAATAGCCAGGGACAAATAAACATAAGTCGTGACATATTAGGGGCATGACCAATGGAATTACCATTTTTGCGGAAATTCAAATTTCATGTTAATAACTTTAAAAATGTAATTAAAAGAGTGTTATTTCCCTATTTTTGCTTGCGAAATTGAAATTTCAGTCGTTATCTTTAAGAATTTTAATTTATTTAAAAGGATGGTCTATGTTATATTACAATAAATGGTGTTTTTTAATTTGTTCATGGCAATGAACACATAATTTTATTTTTATTTTAAAACAATCGAATATAAAAAATATTTTAAGAAAAAATCTAAAAACCACAAATTATCTTATAAAAATTAAAAAAATTTGAGTAATACGATCGTTGTTCATTCCAATAAATTTTTATATTCACAAAAAATATTTCACATTATTTTTAAATTATGTTTTTATTACACTTCTACTTTTACAGGGTAAGAAGAATAAGAACGACGAGGCTGGATCGTTTTTCTTTGACATTAAATATTTCCAAACAAATTACTTTATTTTCATAAATGTCTATAAAAACGACGGCTGAATAAAATATGCCAATTTGTAAGAAAACAATAAAATAATAATTGAAATAAAAAATTGAAATCTCAAATTGGAAACAATTTATCAAACATTGTTTCCTAGCTTTATGGTTCAAATCTCAAGTCTTTGCAAACATGAAAAAACAATAGCTTTGAAATAACCACGTCATAAAAACAAACGACTCTTTGTTCCGACGACTCAATATTGACAGATGTCATATCTATCCAAGCGAGAAAAATTTACCATAATTTGACAAGGGTAACCAAAGAATCTGTCAATATTGAACTTCCCTTTATATTTGATATAAAACAGGGAACAGCACTCAATGCATGAAGGGATATTAAAGTTTAACATCCAGTTTCTACTTCACAAATGTGTATTTTAATAGTTGGTACTTGGAAAAGTAAAGGGTAAAAAGCAATGAAAATTAAAATAGAAACGGAAAAAATAAAAATGGAACTATTTAGAAAAATAAAATACTTCAGAGTACACAGTATTGTCAGTTATATTTTTAGTTAACTTATAAACACATTACTCGTACTTCATTTTAAATATACACTTTATTTTTAAAAAAACATAAAATTAAATCGATTTTGGCAGACTTAATGCAAAATGAAATATCTTTCATCCTACCAAAAACAAACTGGTAAAAAATTGCTTAAACTTTTTGAACTATTTTATTTTATTTTATTATGGAAACACTTACATATTTTATTATAACAGCAATTTTTGCGGCCAGATGAGGCTGCACATTTGGATTTTTGGATAAAAATACTTATATTATACGTTTTAATATATATTATATAAGAATAATGTTTGAGAAGATTTCATATGATTTAAATTTTAGATGTTTGTCAAATTTCTATTTTAATAATCAAAGTTTATCATTTGAGCATGGTGTATATTTAACAGTGTGTTGATCATCATTAAGTATAGGGTGTCGGCTTCAAATATTTTTAGTGAAGAGAATTGATGGTACGTTTTTCTATTTTATAAAAATTTAGCACAAAAAATTACGTCATCATTAACATTATCACCTTCTATTTGCCCAGGGTCTAACATAGTCCACCCTTCCCGACTTCCTGACCTCTTTGTCCATCGTCATTCTATGCCAGTGATGCTCTGCTACCCTTTAATATTTATGTAAGTTTAGTAAAATATTATGTTATTACAAGCTTTTTATACTCAATACCTGCTAGCAAAATACACTTATTTATTTTATTTTATTTTATTTTTATTTTATTTTATTTAGAAAACATACAGTCATACAAAATCAGTATTAAAAACAACAATTTTTTAACATACAAAGACCAATTAAGTTTTCATAAATTAAAAAGATTTAAACATTAAATGTGACAAAAAATAAAAAATAAATAAGAATTTTAAGTGAAAAAAGGATAATTGTTGACATTTGCGTTTTCCATGGAGGTAATAAATTAAAATAAATAAAAATACTGAATGTACACTCCGAGCCATCCACGCACACACATGAACGCACATATAAAACATACACAAACATATACATTACATGCGGCACATATACATAGCATAAACCACTCAAGATGTACATTCAGCAACTATCCCAAATAATCGACCCCATGAAGAAATTTTCTGTACAAATGCAACGTGCAGTTAAAAATGTCTACATCAATACTGAGTCCGTTATAATTTATATTTTTAAAACGATAGTGTTTTTTTATTTACAAAACAAACATAGCAAATAAAGATTTTTAGATACAAAAAATTAAAGAAAATGCATAAAATGGTGTTTTTGCATGAGTATAAAACGTCTGCCTCGTGGTGTAGTGGTCAACGCGTTTGCTTACCATTCAGAGTTCTCAAGTCCGTTTCTCGATATGGTTGATTTGAAATATTTATTTATAGATGTTTTCATTCTAGAATATTTCATAATCCCTGGAGTGGTAACTGAAGGTAATACTGATCATCTAACCCGATTAAGATACGCTGCGATTGGTGTACCAATGCAGTGCCCTATGCAACATTAGGCGCGGAAAGGAAATAATGATGATGATAAAATATTTTTTATATTTTTTTAATAGTTACTTTAGAAAGATAATTATTATTTATACAACATACGTCGACTCGACGTGCATTTATAAGAGTGCATATGTTTAGGGTTGTGTGAACAATATATTTGTGTAAGTGGTAATTTATCACTATTAATGTCATTGTTTTATGGATAAATGAATAATGAGAAATGTTAGGGTTTATTTGTTTTTTTTTAAAGGATTAATCCTTTTTTCTAATTGAAAGGGTTTTTTTTTAAAATAGTACATATTTGAAAAATTAAAAAAAAATTGCATTTCTCTGCAAAAAGAAAAATTTATATCTCTTCTTCATTTAAAACTATAATGATAAACTTTTTTTAATATTTTTTTTAGTTTTTTTTTATGAGAAACGTTAGTTAAAACATTTTCGGAAGACAACCATGTTTTGTAGTACATTGATGTTTACCATACGCCATTTCGACGTACGTTAGATACACGAAAGTAGCGCACTTACCTGAGCGACACGGCTGTCTCCTGCAAGCTCAGTGGGTCAACTGAGTTGGCAGAAACGGCGAGCACAGTGGCGCAATATATAAGCAAATTACATCGATATTTCAAAATTGATTACATCCATTCGATGATTTTAAAAGTACCGTAAGATTTATAAGTGCTGTGGGTGTTTTCTGCAAATTGAGAAATGCCGTTTTTGTGATCGACACCATTTTCAGAATGTGATTAATACAGTTCTTTGTATGGAAGCGGTCTGGCTGTTTTTAGCCGAACATAGAATTGACCTTACTGCATCCGATAAAGTTAGTATTTCATTTTTTCCGAAATTGTAGACTAGCTACTTTCCGCATAACTATGTTCGATTGAAAATCTGTGTTCAACTGCGCCGAAAATTTACAAGAAAGATTTTGTTTAAATGTTGAATTGTTTAACATGGAAATATTTCTTGCCTTAACTTGCGTAAAAATAGCCTTATTTAAGAAGTTACATTTAATTGTAGTATTCTCTTAAATTTATTTTTAGATTCATGTCATTCTTTCTCCATATAACCGGACGGAAACGATAAAGTTTCAAAAGGCTGTTCAAAGTTCCCATTGTAAAAGCAACGTTACTTTATGGGGTCATGTTTCTTGTTAGGGCGTAAAATTGAATATATTGCAAACGTTTTTTCTTATAAATGGAACATGTTAAATAAATCCAGCTACGTCGTTTTTAAAATTAAATATTTTTTTTGTAACGAAGGATTTACATTCACATGAATTTTGATTAACCCGGCATCATGCGAAGCACTTGGCACATTTTTAAACGCTCTTTTTTTATAGAATGACAACATCCTATCCCCTCCCATTGAGTAGCTGGAGTGAAAAAAAACTAAAATATTTTAGCTCGCTTTGTTTTAGTAGTGCCTTGCACGTAGGTGGAGAAAGTTGGGTTCAAAGTGAGTCCGAGTGCCTCACACCCAGGTTCTTAGTTTGTGTAACATTTTAAGGGCCATTTGGTACAGAAATATATCCCTGAGCATTTTTTTTCTATGCTATGTCCAAATTTTTCAATTATTGTAGGTATCTATGTATATTTATTCTGAAATTTTTTTACGTTTATTTTATTTTGTTGTTTTTGGAAGAAAGTTTTTACAATTTTTTTTGTTATTGCTTCACAATTTATTGAACAAGTGTTTTACTAAAAATAAAACATTTAAAAAAATGTTTTCTCATGATAAAATATAAACAGCAGTTTATCCAAGCAAGAAATAAAAAAAAATAAAAATAAAAGTATAAAAAAGTTTTTTTTTATCAGAATCTCACACTCGGTTAATTCATTGCGTAGTGTAAAAAATGTTTATTCTTCTTCTTCACGTGTCATGTCGGGTCCCCGCGACGTTGACGATCACTTGGGAGAAAGCTTCTCTATCCTGAGCAGCGCGAAACAGCTCCTCCACAGTTCTAATACTGGTCCATGCTCGGATGTTTCGAAGCCAGGAAAGCTGTTTTCTTCCGACCCCTCTACGTCCCTCGATCTTCCTCTTCATGACAAGCTAAAGTATGGCATATGTATCACCTCTCAACACATAGCCAAAATATAAAATCTTACGGAGCTTAACAGTGGTGAATAGTTCTCTATTAGTATTGGCTCTACGTAATACTTCATTGTTGGTTATCATATCGGTCCAAGATATTCTTAACATTCTACGGTGGATCCACATTTCAAATGCTTCAAGGCGGTTTATTATATTAACTTTTAGAGTCCACGCCTCTACATCGTATAGTGAGACAGACCATATATAACATTTGACCATTCGTTGTCTCAGCTTAAGGTTTATATTATCGTCACAAAGAAGATGTTTCATTTTGTTAAATCCTGTTCGGGCTGCTTCTATTCTGCATTTTATCTCAAAGTTTGGGTCTAGATTTTATGTGATGATACTGCTTAAGTACCTTAACTGTTTCACTCTCTCAATATTTATATCTATGTATTAATATTGAAAGAATACCAAAGGTTCATTGCGGCCGGGTTAAAATAATGTTAAATACTAGAAAAAAATATGACTGTGTTACTGAGTTTGCGAAACTACCACGTGACAATAACTCGATTTCCCATTTTCAGCATATCAGATGATCTCATCGATTCATCTACATTATCAGCACTTTCGCGTCGAATGATGAATATAGGCTTAGATCTCCACACCTCTCTATTATGAACAAAGCGCAATTCACCACTTTCTGCAACCCAAATTATGTCAATAGTCATAAAACCATCTTCTTCATCTTCTGGGTCACAATTCCAGATTTTTTAAAGCACGTTCATTTTATTATTTCTATCAAATTCAAATTATTGTTTTGTTTGTTTATTTAGTAGGTATATAAAATTAAACACATTGATTTTGCACACCTGCAAAAAATATAAGATAATTTACAAATTTTATATTAAATATTTATGTATTTATTTATTTTTGCACCACAACAGGCCAGGAGGCCCAATTACAGTGGTGAATTACATCACAGAACACCCAGGCTTGAGAAAAATCCCATTTATATTTTTTTTGTATTCTCACCGGAAATCGAACCCGGAACCTTTTGTGTGTGAGTCAAGCGTCATGACCACTACTTAACGGAGGCCGCCAATAAGTATATAATTTAAAATACGAATATTTACATGTATATGTTTTATTATAAGTACTACGTGTATATTGCACCTTTAGGATGAAAACAACTTAATTCAAAAAAAGCTTAATATGAGTGAGGATCATAAAACGACTTCAATGAACATTATCCATCTTCCCACATTAAAAAAAAACGCAACGTTTGGGTGGGAATAAGACAAAACCGTTAGATCGGTCTCTTTATTACTTAGAGAATTTAGATTCCGTGTCAGTACGGAAGCGACGCAATTAGTGTTGTGTTTACATTGCTGTGTGAAGGACGCAACGCAGACAAACATATAGTGACCAAAATCCGGTTGAGTCGATTTTATTCCGATTCAAATAGCATGGCACCGTATTAAAAAAATATTAAAACGACTAATTTAGGTTTGTGATTGTTTTGTTCCGACTTACCGATAATCTTGGTGATATAATTTAGTTGATGTCATTTTATTATTTAATTTATCGATAATCTTAGTAACTTGTTTATGTCATTTCATGAATTAATAAAAACATGTGTTCGGTGACAAAAATTATGTCATTATTTTATTTATCAAAGTCCTTGCGTCTGTTTTTTTTTCAATCTTATAATGACTAATTAAATGAATGTCTTGCTTAAACTTACTATAATTTATTTTGAATAAGATTTTTTTTCATTGATTCATAGTTGAAAGCTTTCGGTATAATTTTTAACATAAAATTTGGTGCTTACTTCGAAAAATACGAAACAACCGACCAAATAATACAAACGTGTCACAATTCACATTCTTCTTTTGAAATTTCCCACAAAGCAGATTTTTTGAGTTGACTCGTTTTCGTCCTAAAGGTGCAAAATGCAAATGTATTTTCAAGCACATCATCTCCTAAAAATCATATTTAAAAATCAATATTGGTGTATTTCTAGGCTCATTACTCCACAAAATACTTAAAATGAATTTTCTTTGCCATTGTTGCCATATTTATGCATTCATTCATACCTGTAATATTACAAAACGTATTTAAGTACTTTTAGCTCGACCAAAAGAGTGTTACAAGTATTTAGTAAATGGAAAATTGACTTTTCGGTATTTTAGTTCCTCCCTAATGAAGATGGTATCTAATATGAACTTTAGTATACTGAAAACAGAAAGCAAGGTTATTGCTGTTTCAAGCGCAGTAGTTTAGTTTGTTAACAATACAATTCACTTATAACTTGCATCATGTTCCTGAAATCAAAATTGTTTTACATCTGAAATTCAATTAAAATTGAGAACTAAGCCTAATGTATACATATATACAAATAAATTTCCTGGTAATATAAAACATCATAAGAAACAGATATAAAATATTTAAATATAATTAAAAAGTTACAACAGAGATGAAGAACATTTAAGAAAAGGTAATATAGAAGTCTAGGCATCTACAGGGCTTATGACCTGTCAATGGCTGGTTTAAGTGGCCACTTTACACACTGTGTAACATTCACCATTCTGCCTATATTTGAACATCTATATTCCTTCAATTCTTTCATCGGTTGATGTTTGTGAAGTTACAGTCTCATTAAAAAATAAAATTGAAAGGATGTTTTGGTTGTATAAAGGTTTGAATAGTTAAATGATGAAGTTGGTCGGGTATAACTCACAGTGTAATGTAAGTCTAGAGAAAATGTATTATGATTATGGTTTCCGTGTGTCAGGTGTAATGTTGGATTGTTCCTTCTAGGGACGACACACCCTTATCATTCGGTCCACGGACGGAGTCTCTTTATAGGGTGATAACAAAAATGTTATATTATTTCATTTAAATGTAGAAAAAAAAGTTTCAAAATTGATGGTACATAAATGGTGAATGACTTATTGATATTGAAAATGCTAAATACTTAGCACTTACAGATATAAATAACATTTTACAGAGGGGAATATAGAAGTCTAGGCATTTACATGGCTTATGACCTATCATTGGCTGGTTTAAGTGGTCACTTTACACACAGTGTAACATTCTCCATTTGGCCTATACATGTATATATTTTTTAATTTCATTTATTATAATTTCTTTTTTGCATTACAACAGGTATACATTAGTTACAAATACACAAAACAACTAAACTATTAACACCAAAAAAATCCACAAAATTACAGCTTGTGAGTGGGTATACATTTTATTTATAAATTAAATAAAAGCTACTGGAAGAATACAATAGATATTAATAAGTTAAAATATGAATGCTGATATTGGAACACAATAAAAATGAAAAAATTATAGTAAAAGTAGATTATATTCATTACAAAAATAAGGTATTAAAATCCTTTTCTTTCCATTATTACAATAAAAATTGAAATCGAAATATATTCAAATAATTCATATCTATTATACTGTCCATTTAAAATATATTGAACTGTTTCATAAAAAAATGAGTGTCACTGCCTGAGTTTGGATTTACAATATGGGATTTCAAGTAAACTATTTAATCTTTGACTAAATCTATTAAAATGTTTGGGAAATAAATGTTGGCGCATCAAAACATATTGAGGACATTTGAACATCTACATTTCTTTGAATTTTCTATCTGTTTAAGTTTTGTGAAATTATAGAGCTGAAACCTTTGGATGCCTTGACTTCTCTTTTCCCTTATGTAAAATGTTCTTCATGTCTGTTGTAAAGCTCCCCAGTGGGTTGAATCCAGTCAATATCTAAGAAAATTTGGACAAACTAAAATCATTATGAAATACTTAGGACCAACAAAAGACAGACAATTGACATGGACAATTTATATCAATAATTTAATCAGTGAAGTTGGTGGCAAAATTATCGAGTCTTTTTTCAAAATAAAAAACTTTGTTCCAAAATTGTAAAAAAATATTATGTAAACACTAAACCTTTGTATAAACTGAAATATGTTATATGCAAATACCATGGAAAACTGGAAATCAAAATAACGCAAACAAATTACAAAGACAGCAAAATAAAATAATTATGTAAGTATATGACCTCCCCTAAAAGCAACTAAAAAACTTTTTAAACATAAACAATAACTTAA
Source organism: Micrasema longulum (assembly GCF_059751315.1). Classification (NCBI taxonomy): domain Eukaryota; kingdom Metazoa; phylum Arthropoda; class Insecta; order Trichoptera; family Brachycentridae; genus Micrasema; species Micrasema longulum. The sequence goes on from NW_028278005.1 coordinate 218,251, forward strand.
CCCTTTTAACTTGAATCTTTTAAATTTATTTATAAATTAGCCACTAATGTAATTTCATACGATGAACTAAAGTTTTTTTTTTTAATATTGTAAACATGCACGCAATACGAGAATATCAGAACAGTACCATTTACAACATTCTAAAACGGGACGAGGATAGTAAAGATTTATAAACCGGGGACTAAAATTATACAATTAACAAATATACAAAACTAATAGAAGACTCCGACAACATTTATAAAACTGAGTAAAAATATAATCATAAGCAGAATAATATGAATTTAAAAAATTAAAATTAGTTTGTTAAATTAAAATAATCCGTTAGGGTTTATAAATTAATTTCATAGATAAAATATTGCACTAGTACACTAATTGCAACGATTCTCGGTCATTTGATACGTGAAGCCGAGTTGATCATTGAAAACCTCCTTCATTTAGCCCTCTTTCAGCTCCGGACATTGCAACTCAACAACTTTAAAGCTTCATTTTTTTATTTATTTATTTATGCTTTATTCAGTTAGTTTTTACCATTTTAAGAACTAATATAAACTTTTTTAAAGCATTATAATTTTTTAATCAAGATTTCTCAATAACATATTTTTTCAATTTAATTTTAAATAATCCGATCTTTTCTATCTCCATTTTTTCTTCAGGTAACTCATTATACAGCTTCAATCCCTTGTAGAATGAGATTTGAGATTCTGTTTTTATTCTCATTGGTAATCTTATCTTTTTTTATCCCTTGTTTCATATGTATGACATTGTTAGTTAAATTTCGTTATTGTTTTTATTTTATTCATCCCCTATATTATTTAATGCATAAAAAATTCTACATTATATTTTATTTGTTGCTTTACTGTGAACAAGCCAATTTCTTTGTGCATTTTTTCTATATTAGAATAGATATTTTTTTTGACTATAATTCTCATCGCCTCACCATCATCATAATTCCATGTCCACTTCCTAGTTGGAGCATGGTGTCCACAAAGAGCCTGCAGGCATCTCTGTCGGCTGCAAGCTACTGTACCTCCTCCCAAGTCAGGTTCGAATCCCAAAGTGATTTTATGAATTACTAAAGAAATGCTTACGAGCAGTCAGCTGCAGACGGATAGTTACTATTTAAAAAAATAAAAAATAAAAAGAAAAATGCTTTTCATCAACGTACGGTTATGTATTGCTTTTAATGCCCTTTCACTATTTACACATTGAGCGCCGGCAAAATACACATAGAATTTACCCTGTGCCCGGTCCATTTTTGTGAAATTTCATGTTTTGTGAAGGGTTTCTTAAAAATGTCATAATTATGGAAATACTCAGTTAAGTTAATTGAAACTTGATTTTTTTTTTAATAATTAAATCAGTCATTTTTGTATGATAGATTTGCCAACATTGGCCTTTATGGAGAGCCACATTGCAATGTTCGCACATATACAGTGTATCACTCTTTTTTTGTGCTTTGTATCCCGGAGCCGTGTAAACACGTGATTATAATAACCACGCGCTGTGTCCCGGTCCCGTGTTTTTACGTGGTTTACCAGCAGCAAAAGTACAAATAAAAGTCAATAGATGTTGTAGCTAACACGCCACCGGCGTCGTGTTGTGGTTCCGCTGCAGTCACTAACGCACACGTCCCGATCCACTGGTTGTAAGGCAGCGGAGGCTAGGCGATCTTGTCAAACTCGTCAGGGCCGGAGATGTCCTCAAAAGGGCCTCTTACTTCAGGTTGAAGTTGCCGGTTTGTTGTGGTCAGGAATCCGTAGGGAGAGAAGTCCAAAATCCAAGTCCAGGGTGAAGCGAAGGTGTCAAGCGAAGTGAAGTAGAATCGAGTAGAAAGCCGGGTCGGGGAGAAGCGAGTAGAGATGAGTAAAAGCCAAACGTCAGAGAAGAAGTGTCATTTATTTTCAAGTGTACACGTTATATACCGTTCGCGCTACGTGCCCCACCATTCACCCCGCCGAGCGGATCTAGCCGTCGTATGCCGCGCGAAGAGACAGAGAGCGATAGAGAAGGCCGCACGCCCGCTCTATCTGTCTCCTTCCCTCCACATATATAGGTACTACCCCCTTCAGCTTTCACGGCATTTTTGCGGCGGCAACGCAGCGCGAAACGATGAACATTAAAAAATATACTTAAAACTAATATACGAACTAAATGCCTTTTCTAAATATTTCAGTATGGAAAAGGCCAGCCCCGAAAGTGACAAATACTAGTCTTTATTGGAGAGGTAGCTCATTTCTAACACATACCGAGATCCCTAAATCTAAACACTTAGTCTAGCGCAGTGGCGGTCCTTACAAGGGCCGCTTTCCGTCTTGACGTCCGTAACAGATGTCAATAAAATTCACTTTTTTGGACAGCTGGTAAACCACGTGAAAACACGGGACCGAGACACAGCGCGTGGTTATACAATCACGTGTTCACAAAGTTTTAACTGCTTATGAGTATTCGTTGTCGCTTATGCAATGCAAACGCGTCATCAGAAGAAGAAGTTCGTTTTGTCACCTGTGAAACTGCCGGTTATTTGTCATGGCGCCGGGAACATTAAAGTATTGTGTATCTTTATGCATAATTATTAATCCTTAAAATTGCTCAGTTAACAAAAAAAAAACATAATATTTAGTACAAGAATTTATTATTGTACAAGAAACTGCGCAAGTCCTTGCACATTTTTTTATTTTATTTTCTGACCTCTTTAATACGAAATTAATACTTTAAATAAAATCCAGGTACCATTTAATATTTTCTAATTTGTTGATTTAATTATAAAAAACAACATATTCATTTAAATTCATATAAAAATAAAGCTTTAAAAGTGTCACGACAAGGAACGACAAACGCTCTTAAAATATTACAATTAAAATCAATACAAATTAAAATTCACTATTGACCTCAAGCATGGTATACAAACGATCTTATCAGAAGAGCTCAAATCGGATTTATATATGAGCAATAGTTTTTTTCGGGATTTTTATTAACCTGAGATATTTTTTTGGTAATAAACATTTTCTTTGGTGGTAATTATTACGAATAAACTATACACACATGCACACATACATATACATGAATACATTTACACATTTGCATACATTGCACAATTATATACATATATACAAACACACGCGTATACTGTGCATTGACATTCTTGGCGTATATAAGGGAGGGGGGGGGGATAAGGGGGTTCAAACCTTCCCATTGAAAAGTAGTTTATACTAGATATAATAAATTTTTAAAACCCATTGGTATCATTTATGATTTTTTTACCTTAACCTTGATGATATGAAGAACGTAAGCCCTATTGGTGCATAGGACACAAAATTTGTTAACCATATGCAGTGTATTTTGTTCATCTGTTACAATAAGGTAAGTTGATTAGTCTTCCGCCTCGGGTGCCAGTGCATGAACAATAAAATATTGCAGATTGAACAACCTTCAAAATTAATATTTCTTTTACTCTGCTAGAAATCCAACACAAAACCTCGAGAATGGTAAACAAACGAGCTAAACACTACACAACGGTGTAGAATTATCTCTATTTGATATTTTTAATTGGAGTTTTTACCTCAGAGCAGCCTCTGGTTCTATTTTTGACAAAAAGCTGTATTTTTCATCCACCTGAGCACAAAAATGTTCCCAGAGAGCCTTTTTCATTATTTTTTTTAAAGAACCTCCATGTGAAAGCTAAAACTATGTTCATATATTCATGCATGTCTAATATGTAAAACAGATCACACATTTTATACATCTAGCAACGATCCCAAATAATCAACTCCATGAAGCATTTTTCCGTAAGAGTTGCGAAGTAGTAACGAGCAAGTTCTTTGTTAATACCCGGTAGCCAGGAAACAGGGTGACCATATGTTGGAAGACGGTGGTAGCCTAATGTTACCGACACATCCCGAGGTCTGTAATGCCGGCCAGGCGGCGTGTAAGGGTTGTTTACATCAGTCACGTAATGGAATGGGCGCCTGTCACGCCAGCTGAAACAGGTACCCGCGTTTTGGAGCACCCGGTACATGATTCAATTAAAGTCGTGAAGTTTGTAACTTGCACTACTCTGGAACAGCTGGTGAAGTAATGATTAGCACTTTTTCTTAATTTTCATAGCTTAGCACGCGCAACGTGTTTCAAATATAAAAACGTAACAAATGTTTTAGTAACAAATAAAAACAGAGATGAAGTACATTTTAGAGAAGGTAATATAGAAGTCTAGGCATCTACAGGGCTTATGATCTGTCACTAGCTGGTTTAAGCTGGCGTTCTCTAAAATGTTCTTCATCTCTGTTGTTATTTGTTAATATAAACAGCTCCCCAGGGAGTTGAATCCAGTCCTTGTCTACAAAAATTTAGACAAACTCAAAATATTGTTAGTGTTTTAGTATGTTCAAATAATTGTAGACGTATTTTGGATTTTCCCCTGGCGGGATCGATATTCATACTTTTATATTTTTTAACAAAGATTAAGCTACAATTTTTAAGTAAGTACAAATGTGTGTAGACTATGCTGAATTTTCCAAAGTCAATAGTGAGAGTTTTAGCGTTTCAAAGGCAGTTTTAAAGACTGTCATAAACCATGTAATAATGTATTGAATTTTCTCTGCCCATCTCAATTTTCTTTTTCCTTCATTAATACAATAAAATTCAAAAGTTAAACTGCTGAGAAGATAAAAATGTAGGCATTTACAAAACCTATGATCGATCATCGGTTGGGTTAAGTGATTTATACTGTTTAACATTTACCATTTTATAAAAATAATAATTTGTTTTTAAGAAAAATACATATTTGCGTTCTTTTACCTAACCAAAATATTTAAATTTTAGGGCCATTTTCAAGGAGTTAAAAACAGTCAATATTAGCAAATGGCAAACAAGTTAGGGTGTAGTGGAATTCAAACCACGGACCTTTGAGCCGTGAGTCCAAGACACTAGCCACGGGACCGAAACCCGATTATATTATTTGCATTTATCAAATATTTATATTTTTGACAGAACTGCAGCATCCACCATCAGTTTAAATAAATGACAAACATGAGATTTAAAAACATTCCTTATAAACATTACTATTTTCTTCCAAATTCATATTTCTTGTCGTTCATGATTTTCAATTATCTGCTTCTTATATTACAAGACATAAGATTTTTGTTTATATGATCGTGTCAGGTCTTTCTTGATGTCCAGGCCCTGCGTTATCAATAATGTTATTTATATATATTAGTTTTACCATTTTTTCATCATCCATTCATTAAACATAACCATATTGACCATACTATTTTAGTCACCCATTATCAATTAAACCTGTCTAAGTTTTGCACTCTCGCATTATTTCATCAATCGTAACCCTGTCAAACAATGATTTCCCACACATTCGTCTAAGAGATCGCATTTCAATCACGTTCACTTTGCCTTCATGTTTTTTTGGCATGTTACATGTTTCAATTCTGGACGTAGCTTATTCAACTTTATTTAAAATTAAACCATTTCACCTAAAACGCTTTTCGAAGATTTCCTCTGACCAAAAATTAAAAAATAATTCAGTACTTTTGGCGGTGATATTCATTTGCGTGACATTTAAAAGTTTGAATCTCAAATTTCGAGCAGAATTCGAATGATTCAAACATTTAAACGCTTTTTTACGAGTTTCAAAACTCTTGAGTATTGGGTGGAAAGTTTTGGTCTAGAAAATAAATAATAGGACCCAATTCAGTTGTATGGTCTCAAAACCGGCAGAAATAAAAAAATAATAAAAAATCCATGCATATTGAAGTAAAAAACAGTATATTAACCTCTGTCGTCTCTGGGTAAGACAAACACACGAAATTTCACGGGAAATGCTTTTAAAAAAGTCTTTTTAGTATTTTTTCGGAAGACTTTAATGGTTATTTTTCCCATCAAAAATCTTCTAGTGTGAATTATTCAAAATGGCGTCCAGTTCAACAGCTTTTTTTTTATTAAAAAAAAGTTTTTTGATGAAATTATTTAAGTTTTTGAGTAAATTAACCAATGATGAGAGTTCATTTAGATCTTTGTAAAATTATTTATTCAATAAATAAAATACTTTATAAAGAATTTTTTTTTTGAATTGTGGTTTTGATTAAATTTTACCACCCTATGATATTGATGAGAAAAAAATTATTAATCTGGTGGCCAAGTTTGTCTCGGGAATCAAGAGCTTAAGTATGTTTATGTATTCTTAGCAAAGTCGATATGAAATATTTGTTAAAAGGGTGGTTCTATTCTGCAACATTTTAGTGTCCCTAGACTGGCACCTTATCTTCCAAAAACAAATGATCGAGATAACTTGCGTTTAGCAAACCAATGCAGTGCCCATTGCACTTTCAGGTGACGATTATATTTGGATTTTGATTTTATTTAGAAAAATAATACTCATTTTTATGTTTAAAAAAAACGTTAATATGGAAACAAAAAAAAATAAAGTTTTCTTAATTTTTTATTTTTTTTAATATTGAGTGTGACGAAAACTTCCGTAAAAAATAATGTCAACCTTTTGTTTCAAAGTTTTTATTAAGAATGAGCGAAAATTCCAAATGTAGACACTGCAGGTTCATTGTTGTGTTGTGTTGTCAATGGTGTGGTGTGTTGGAGAACTATTTGGCGTAAATCGCTTCTGTAGGTAGTTAATGGAGATAATAAAATTGCTCTAGTGAAGTGTGGTTCTGCTCATATAATATCCATATAAGCGATATGAGCCAGGAAGCTCCCCACCACACCTATCCACAACACGGAACAAAAATGTTATCCTACCTTGTGTTATCAATACACATGCATGCACATATACAATTAACATGCATGTATCCTAAATAATCGACTTCATTAAGGAGTTATCAGTAAAAATTCAACATGCAGTCAAAAATATCAGAGTGAAATCACTATAATTTTTGCAGGTACGTAAAAAAAACGAATTTAAGGTCAAATTGTTTTTGCAAGTTTGTACGTAAAAAAACATTTAAATCTGGAACAGCAAAAAGGAAAACGAAAACCAATGTTTTGTAATAGGTACGACAAATCAACTATATTTTCATTTATGCCGGGGTTTAAGGGTGCATAGATAAACTTAATTAAGTTGATTGAAAATAAACACATTGATGTAACCAATAGTTATTGGACGATAAACAATGCGGTTTAATGAGAATAAACTCGTTTTGCCTAGGTAAATTTAATATGAATTTAAATGGTATTGTACGAATCCAAACTAATATTATAACGCAAACATGTGTTGGTTTGTGTTGTCTCCGCATCTTAACGGAGCGACCGATTGGCATAATTTTTTGCATTGTATTTGGAGCCGGAAAGATGAGAAATAGAACATACTTATTTTTTTTTCCGAATTAAAACAGTACAAACAAAATTGGTAAGCGGAAAGGTGGAATGTCGAAAAAAAATTGATTTGTAATTAATTTTTAATATTTCAAAAATTAACTTTGCTTTATCTATGTTAGGTTTGGTTTTTTTTCCTAATACAATGACATTTGGGTTTTGAATTAGGTTTTTGGATGTGTGAACAGAATATCGATGCTACGCAACTATAGACAAACGGATCAAAGTATTTGTTTCATAGCGATAGTTAGAAGATCAAACTTCTTTCAAAACCGATATAATATACCACGGCGGCCTCCGTGGTGTAGTGGTCAAGACGCTTGACTCACGCTCGGAAGGTTCTGGGTTCGATTCCCGGTGAGAACACAAAAATTAAAATGTGATTTTTCTCAAGCCTGGGTGCTCTGTGATGTAATTCACCACTGTAATTAGGCCTCCTGGCCTGTTGTGGTGCAAAAAAAAAAATGTAAAAAATTCTACCAGGAAAATTCTTATTGATAAACGACTCAACTTATTAACTGATTAATTTTTTTTATATATTTTTTTACACCTTTTATCAAAAATACCATTTAACGTTCACTTTTCTCAGCTAACAAGAGTACAAACCCCGTTCCAAGCTAGGCAATTACATTCTAATAAATGATAATAGTTAACAAATTAATAAGAGAGCACAGACAAATAAAATATAAACTTACTCGTATACACATTTTAATAAATATACATTAACACAAACACATATATATACACATATATATACACACATATATACACATGTATATACACACACACGTACATACACCCATGCGCGTACACATACATACATTCATAAAACACAGACAATTTATTTATAATGCGAAACTTCATGGTTGCCATCTGTATTTATATATTTCAAAATTATTTTTTATTTTCATATTTTATTTCAATTTCAATTACCTCATTCATTTCACTCTAATACCACGTGAGCGAAATTGCGGGTAAAAGTTAATAAAATTTTAAGTGAGATGATTCGTAAATTTTCAATATTCATAAAATTTGTTAGGAAGAACATTCGAATTAAAAGTTTGTAAATCTCAATGCAGCAATTTATCGATATTTTGGAAAATTTTAATGATAAGATTTTAATAAAATATTATGTGTATAGGCACTAACATAGTAATATGTATATTTATGTACGAATGGGTGAATTCGGGTTTTGCCTTCCTTATCAATTACACGTCCTTCAAATTATATAAAATATATCAAAGTTTGAGTAAATATCACAAACAAACAAATAATTACGCCGTTTCCCCGTACAGATATGCATCGAGGATAAAACGCCACATCAGTCTTACTTTGCATACTGACCTCGGTTTTTCTACATTCATGCACACACGCCGATTATTCCTACTCTTGACATATCAATTTTCAAGTATATCTAGTACTTGATTGTACCATGTATTTTGCGGCCTTCCTCGTTTTTTGCATCTATCCACGTTCGCATCATAGATCCATTTAGCCGTTATTTTGCCGTTCGTTTGCTCTACATGTCCCTACCAACGTAGCGCCTCTTTCTTGATTCTGTCGACATAGCTGGTTTCAGCCTTACATAATTCACGGATATCGACATTTGTGCACCTATTATGCATTGATTGATCACACATGATTGATTGCATTACAACAGTATTCAACGTAATTTCATTATTATTTTTCCAATATATTTTCCACTCCAATACATTAGGGATGGTACTAGAACTCCATTGTGAACTGCTAGATTTGCTTTCTGCGACAAACATTAATCTGCCTAGGTAGGTTTCAATGCACCATTCACCCTGTTCCCGACACTCATCCTCCTTTCAATATCTTTCTCAGTCTTCCACCCCAAGTAGACATACTTCCCAGATACACAAATTTTTCAACCTGATTCAAAATATCTCCGTTCACACTGATCTCACATTTAGTTTAACTTTCATTCCTTTCAAAAACCATTACATTCGATTTATTAACATTCATTAGCAAATCACCTTTTTTGCATACATTGTAGACTTTTGTTGCCAAGAATCGTAGGTCTTCTTTGCTGCTAGTAAAAAGCACGGAATCATAAGCATAGAAAATACAGTTAACAGTTATATCACTCATGTTTGCTTCCATTCTTAAATCTAGATAGTAGATTAACCATCATTAGAGCTTTCATTAGTAATCAAAATATTTATCGAACGCTTATTTTGTGATCACTTGGGCCTGGTTTTGAATAAGGACTTGTGTCTTTATTTTACACCTGGCCTGAGTCAAAGATTTTATAATTATGAAAATTTAACTATCCTTTTCCCATTTTTTGTGTTTTTATTTACATGAGCAGCTTGTCAGATAAGCCTACGATAAATATATTGATACACAAACTAACCAAGTTTTCCTTTTAGAGTAAGCTGTTTTCAAAAGCACTTAGCAGGTTTTGGAACTGAAAGCCGTTTTGGTCTTATAAAAGCTCGATTCGCGTTGACATAATTTTCGTTTGACACGATTTCCATTCGGTTTAGTGCTAGCACATAGTCGATACGTCAAAGTCACGCTCGCGCCATGTACACGAGTAACTTTCAAATTAAACTTCTCCGCGTGGTGTGAGGAATGAGATAATTTAAAGGAGAAAGAACTTCGCGAATGTTCTATGCTATATATTTTTTTACCTTTGTTTTACGTGAGGATTGGCTCTGGATAAATTACGCAATGGTGCCCGGTGCTTAGTTTTGTTTAGTTACAATTATTGATTTGCGTAAGAACAGTAAATTGATTACTCACACAATTATGAAACAGCCTTTAAAACACAAGAGTCTTAATTGACTAATTTATTGAATTTTGAAGACTGATTACCTTGAATCGGGTTGTGTAGTTCCGTGACTAGTGTTACGGACTCACTTTAAGGTCCCACATTGAACCCCACTCTACCCCAACTTGATTTCCATTTTCAGTTATTGACAACTCGTTTAAAACGACGATCAAAATTAAAATATCGTGGTAAATTATAAGAACGCTTAAATGTATTTAACCTAGCCGGACAGAAAGGGTGTATTCAAATCCCCCAAAGATTGATTTTTATTCGATAACTCAAGTATTATTAAAGCTATTTGCCGTATATTTTTTGTAATTGTGAAATTAATAGAAATAATCGCTTTCCTGTATTTTTTTTTAAATTTTGAAATAATTATACAAAAAGGCGTAAATGATACAAAGGTCAATTATACTTTATGTACATAAGCATTCGCAAACTAACAAAAATGAATAAAATACACGAATGAGTAAAATAGGTGTACGCGAAAACATGAATAAATTATTGCACGGTCATAAACTCTTCCAACGTTTTATTCTCCTGACGCCATATACAAGTGGGCGCTGGGGTCGTTTAGTCCCCCGTTCGGATCATGTGTAATTTTTGGATGCTGAGTGAGCGAAAGGTTAAAAAATAATAAAAAATGATCACAATTGTATCACTAATTCTGTGTCTCATGCACAACTGGGTTTGGATAGTAAAATAATATTGATGATGCGTCAAAAAAATAAAAACTTTAGACGTAAATGTAAAAAAAAACAACTAATGACACAAATTATATAACAGTGAAAATCTTAAAATTGACAATACAATTTTCTTTGGAAACCTTCACGTATCAATAGTCAAGAATTCACGGTGCTAAAGGCACCGTATTTTGATATCAATCAAGGTCTTTTTTTTAATATTTTTTTTTTTTTTGCACCACAACAGACCAGGAGGCCCAATTACAGTGGTGAATTACATCACAAAATACCCAGGCTTGAGAAAAATCACTTTTTTTTTTTTGTGTTCTCACTGGGAATCGAACCCAGAACCTTCCGTGTGTGAGTCAAGCGTTTTGACCACTACACCACGGAGTCGCCTTTTTGATAATTTACCTAAAACAAATAAATACTCGTACAAGATCTTTTAAAGCTGACAATTTGTCAGCAGTTAACATCTGAACTGCGGAACGCGAGCCTGATTTGAGATGATGCACAGATTTCGGTATCAAACAAGGCCCCGAAGGGATTTTTTGATTTGATACGCAGAATAATATCCAATAAGTTTTTTTAAGCATCAATATTTTGTTAGAATTTTATTAATGTCTGTAACTTTCATTGAAGGCTAAATTGACCTGCAACCCTTATTTTACCCTCTGACGGGGTCCATCAATTGGGTTCCATTTTGTAATTCAACCTTCCACTATATTGATAAGGACCAAAGCGGAACAACATGGAAAAGGCGGGAAAAGAAACATTAACCTACTTTATACAGTCACTTTAAAAGACATTTTTTAATATTGACTTCGATACTAACGCTAACAAACTCAGGTAGTTGGAATAAATTGAATTATCAGAATTCTACAACTATTCTCATTTTGTGATCTAACTCATTGAAACACAAATTATCAATACAGTATAAACAAAATTAAATACTGAGATATGAACGGACTTTTTTGGATGATACCGCGTTTGTTGAAGTCGTTGTGATGTTTTGGTCGCAGTTAAAAAGGCCATTTCCAAGGCGCTATAAGTTAACGAACAAAAGATTATCCGAAAATAACCAAAAATATCGGTAAAAGAGATCGAAAAAAATTACGCACTACTAGTACATTTTGTGATCTAACTCGTTAAGACACAATTTATCAATACAGTAGAAACAAATTTAAATACTGAGATATGAATGGACTTCTTTGGATGATACCGTGTATGTTGAAGTCGTTTCGACGTTTTGGTGGCAGTTAAAGAAGCCATTCCCAAGGTGTTATAAAGTTAACCAAAACAAGATTATCTGAAAACAACCAAAAATATCAACAACCGAGACCGAAAAAAAATACGCCACTATTATATAATCTTAATTAAACCTATTACTTGTCAGCCTCCTGGTTCGATTTCCAACATGATTGATTTGGAAAACTTATTTTTAAGGATTTTTTACACTCGAATATATCATTGTCCCTGAACTGGTAACTGAAGCGTTAGACTGATCATCTTACCTTCATGTAACAAAAATGATCAAGATACGCTGCGATTGGTGAACTAATGCAGTGCCCTATGTACCATTTGGTGCGGAAAGGGAATGATGATGATGATAAAATGATGAGAATGCCTTTTCGACATTTTTCTTTCCCCTCTCAATACCCGAAAATAAGTATTGTATAAATATTATATTATATATTTATTAAAATGTAAAAAATCTGTTACATTAAGTTAAATATATTTCAGCTCTCTATGCCTGTAAGCTAAAATGTATTATATAAAAATAAAAATGATATTTGTGTATCGGATATTTTAAATAACAATGATAAATAATTATTATCAAAATCATCATATATCTTAAATAACATAAAATTCAAATCTAAAAAAAAACGTTATTTCAATGATTTTTTGTAAACATATACAACTAATCGAGAAAAAAAAACTAATTTTCATGTAAAATAATAGTAACCATAGTTGTTGCGCAAAAATATAAGTGGGTTTTGCATTTTGGTTTGATTGGTGTCCTGACGAAGAGACTAATTTGTCTCGAAACTGATAGATATAGAAAAGTTAGTGGTTAAATACAAATATAAAATTACATTAAGTAAAATGTTTGACCACAAATTTAATACTTTAAATATTAAAAATATGCAAACATTCACCATGCTAGTTTTCTTTGATCAGCCTTATTTCTTGAATTGTTCAAATAGTTGATAGTATTGGGAAAACAAATTATTGCAAAAAATATTTTGAGTTAGTCTGAATGTTTGTATACAAAGACAGTTAATTAGTCTTGTAAATGCCTAGACTTCCAAATTTTCTTCACCAAAATGTTTTCCATCTTTATTGCAATAAAATTTTATAAACATTGTTTCGAAAATCTAAAACTTTTATTTTCAATGAACGTTAAATGCTTTAACATTACTTCTAACAAAAGACTAGGCATTATTTATAAAGGTGAAAAAATTATTTACATGTTTTGTTTTTTTCTAGTTTATTCAGTTAGTTTTAGGTACTTTAATAATAATTTTGTAGTTTAAACCATATATTTAACAATTCAAAGTTAGTAATGACTTTTTGTTTGTACAAATGTCTTTCTTTAGGAAAATGAAGTCTTCTGTTCTGAAATAATGATAAAGTTATTATTCTAAAAATTAATAATTCACAAACTTAGGTAAAACTAAGCTCAAATGTTTTAATGTTCTTTCTCAAACGCAGTGGTGAGCCAATTATTTACATAAAAAAATAATTGAAATAATTTCATTAGAAGCATTCCGAAGATCTAAGTTATGCCTCGAACTAAAAGCCTTCACACTTGCAAATCATCGACGGTCCTAGTCAATTCAGATCTAAACTGAAATAACATTTCTTTTGTTAATTGTACTCCCAGGATCTCGATTATGATGGGAAGAAAAAAATTATCTCTAATTTTATCTAAAAAGTAAAATAAAATTTTCTGTATGAAAAATATAATATGTGTTCAAGTTTTTTCTTAACATGTTCAATTACCAGTTACCAAGGGAGATACTTTATTATTTTTTTGCAAATATACACACTTTCGTACAAAAGTATCGAATTTTGTTTATACCATCTTAGTAAATACCGATAAGGATAGTCGTTCATAATCACGGCCTGGATTTTAAATAAGAGAGAAATTTTGATATTTTCATAATGTTATATAAATTTTAATATAAACTTTAATAAAAGTATACGTAGAAAATTTTAAATAGAAGAATTTAAGAAAACCGGTGGTATCTAAATAATTATTTTAATTATGCATCATGCAGGGACAAATTTGAAATTTTTAACATCAAATCTGCTACTCATTGTTCGTAGATAACTAACTTCTCAAAGGACAATAAAACATTAATTTCATTAAAGCAAATATCATTTTTGCAGCAAAGTTTATTTCAATCAAATTAATAATAAAAAAGTCGTAAACACAATATTAATATTATATAACATGTTTTTTTTTATTTTACTTACATGGTATCTAAGTTAAAAATAATATTTTAACTTTTATTAAAGCAATTTTTAGTAATTTATTTAACATTTCATATTTTATTATTATTTGTACAAAATAAAAAGTGTTCTTTACATTTCATAGCTCCGTTTCCGAGAAATAACCGGCGTTGCAAATTGCACTTAATGCATTTTATATCTCCACCATCTATAAATATAACCACAAAAGGTTACATATTAAGGTATATTAGATAATTTAAAATAAAATATTCTGCACATAAGGATCTTTGAAAATGACAAAATATCGAGCACCCTGATACAAATGTATAAAACATACGTTTGAGAGAAGGAGATGCAATATAATAACATCACTAAACAAGACACACATGTTATTCTAATCAGATGAAAAGAGATAGAGGTTATCAAGTGATTATTTCCTAACCTCAGGTTACCACGCAGTGACTCGAGGGAGTTTTTTCACACAGTTAGAAACAAAGAAACAGTAAACGTTAAGAAAGAAGGAATTTCAAAAAGCTAAATCGAAATATATTGTTTTGTGTGTAGTGTAAAACGGAATAATTCCATGTTAATTAGGGTAAAACACTTCCATATTTTTTTTAATGCGTGGATACTACCTTTTTATTGAAAAAATAAAAAAACCATTAAGGTTGTAGTCGGAAAAAACGAACGCAAAATTAGGAAATCAAGCGATTTTGCCATTTTAAAACAAACGTTTTTTTAATCAGGCAATAATCAAAAAACAAAAACACATGAATTAGATTTAAACTATATGTTTTAAAGGTATTTCTGTTTAAAAATGTGCTTAAAAGTTATATGTTACTAAAATATAATTACTATAGACCGGCAGATTACGTCATTTCAAATTTAGACTAAACTTAGGTATCTGGGATCTCAATAAAGACTAAGTATTGAACAAAAATTTCTTGTAATAATTTGAAAATAATACATTTAACATAAAAGTGGCCGCGGATAATTTAAATTTTTTTGTTTTTAAAAATAAATACAAATATTTTAAATCATATACATTTTTGTGACATTTTCCTTTTTTTAAACTTAAAGCTTTACCTTCGGTAAAACTTAAAAAATACATAAATATTGAAATACTTTAGTTTAAGCCTTTTTTTACAGAATCTCTAATTTTGAAAAAAGAAGAAAATTCTGGTAGTAATATTTAATTTAAAACAATATCTTATTGTAAAACATATTTTTTATATCTAATTTATGTTTTTTTGTTCATTTATTATTGCCTGATTGAAAAAACATTCGTTTTAAAATGGCGAAATCGTATCATTTCCTAATTTTGCATTAGTTTTTCTCGACTACAGCCTTAATAACCCAATATAATTTAATTTTCTGACCTTGTTCCAGGTACTTAGTAATTGAATTGAGTGTTTTCAACTTAATTTATAATTTATTTGATAAAAATAGTACAGAAAATTACATTGAAAAACATACGACGACATAACTAAACATGCTGAAATACACATAGTATACCAGACAACAACACTACGACATTTAAAAGTAGGACATATGCAGAACAGTAAAAAATACTTAAGAATGGACTTAAACACTACAATTACTTACGTGACAAATAACATGACTTGATAATATAATATCTATTTCTATAACCCTTATGAGTTTTTTAAGTAATAAATAAATAAAAAATTGAAATAAGATGGGTATTAAAAGTAAAACGTAGCGTTTTTTAAAGATTTTTTAGGGCAGTAGTTTTTTTTTTAATTTTCCGAAAAATTTCAAATAATGAAGTTATTGAACCTAAGCTCATTAAACGTTTTATAAGAATGGTTTAATTATTCGGCAGTCGTTGTATTTAATTTTTTTGTTGTTTATTTGAATCGCCACATTCTCCGTACGCCATTGAAACGTAAATTAATCCCCACAGAAGTTTTGTTTTTAACGGTTCCCTCAATGTTTTCCTACCTTGAAGCGGGACAATAGAAAATAGCGAGACCACACAAAATGGCGGACAAAAAATCGTCTGCACCTAACGGTCAACTCAATTATTTTGTTGAGCAAATAATGCTGCGTTTTTTGAATCCAGGAAATTCTGTCATTACCCGGGGCATTCGCTTTAATTGTTTAGCCAAAATTTTAATGATTGTCTCCGTCATTGTTAGCGGGTCATTGTTTAATAATTTGAACTGAGTGAATGAATGAAAAGTTAATTTGAATAAATAGTGATTTCATTGTGAGGATACTTTTTTCCTAGGACGGCTTCTAATTAGGATTTCTTTGTGATTTTATTTTACCACACAAATTTTTAAAGTTTTCAGATTTTTAGGAAATATTTTCGAATAAAAATTTATTTTACATTTAATTAATCTCAACATGTCACAACAGAAAAAAAAATTTTTAGATAAGGGAATGTAAAAGTCTAGGCATCCACAAGGCTTATGACCTGTCATTGGCTGGTTTAAGTGGTCGATTTACCGTGTAACATTTTGCTTATATTTGAACATCTATATTCTTTCGATTCTTCCATCTGTTGACGTTTGTGAAGTTAAAGGGCTGAAACCTTTATTTTTGCGGATGAGATTAATATGATATAATAATTTCACCCACATACTAGACAACACCTCCCTACAGCTTCCTAGGGGGTTGCATCCAATTCTTGTCTACAAAAATTTGGACAAACACAAAAAATTGTTGATTTGATTAATCAATTGAAGTCGCGGTTTCATGGAGGTATTGTAGACTCAGAGATCCGAGGTTCGAAAATGGCAACGATACTTAAATAATTGAAATTTTTCTTCAAAATATTTTACCCATTAAAGTGAACAATATGAGTTCTTTAATAGTTTTTTAAGATTTCAAGATTGTGAGGAATGTTAGATCAAGTTAAATTTAATAAGTTTACTGATTTTTTTTGCTACAGAGTAAAAGTATTTTGAGATGGAAATATGGTAGACTAGGCATTTACTAGACTTATGATCTGTCGTTGCCTCGTTTAAGTGGCCGTTTTACACACTGTGTAACATTCACCATAGTGCCCATGTTTAAACACCAACATTTTCTCAATACTTCCAAGTAAAGAAAAGAAGTAAAAGAGGTTAAATATTTATCATGTGGCTGAGATTCATCCGGCTGAACCAATACTAGGCAACGCCAGAAAACAATTTTTTTAATTTTATACTTCTTATAACAGTAAGTTCAATTACCAAGGTTTTGAGTATGTCTTCATGTTTTTAGGCAGGCTGGACTTTTTCTCTAGGGAATTATTTAGATCTAAACGTTTACAATCATTTGGACATACTCAAAACATTGTTGATGAATATATGTTTTTGACAATAATGCCTATATATTAGGACTTTCTCAAGCCTGATGATTGACCTAAAAAAAACAAATCTATTTTATGAAATGGAATTTTTGTACAAACGTCAAAGTATTTCTAATACAAAGCTTACTCTTAATGTTGTTTCTAGAATAAGGTTAATTTTAGTCAAATTTATTCTAGTCTTGTATTTGCACAACACTTTTGCATAACTTGTTTTTGTATTTTGTATATTTTAACTAAATTAATTATCTGCTACGGTAAACAAGTTTCGGATTCGATTCTCATATGGGTTGACTAGAAAACGGAGATTATTTTCAATTTATGTAATTAGTAGGAGAGATGAACTTTATTTTACTCAGATAATTATCAAAATTACACCGCAGTTGTATACATTAATACATTCAATATCGTTAACTTAGGTAGAAATAAAAACAAAAAAATAATTGTCTTTTCAGATTTGAATTTCCAAAACGTAAATCACATAATATAAAAACGTTACTTTACTTGACATATTTGATCAATGATTTGATATTTATTAGTACTGTATATGTATGAATATTAAAACAGGTACTATGTATCAGCTAAGGTAAAAAAAACTGTGATTCTATCAATAATGTGAGCATAAAGTGTCATTGACACATGGCATAATAACTTAGAAAAAAGGCTTTCTGCTTCTGGAAAAAGTCACGAAGTTCGAGCGCTTTTTTCAGTATTTTCTGATTTCTGTGGACAAAAAAATTTGAATGCTCTTTGAAGTTTGATAAATAATACTTACGTTTGTACATTGTAGACAGTTTAAAAAAATAATACAAAATATGTGTGTTTTTCAAAAAAATCTTTATTGATTCCTCAATATAAGTATTGTTTAAAACATTTAAGTTTGTCAGTGAATTTTTTTTATGGAAGTTCATTGTTATTTATTATAGAAATAAAAGACGACTGATACTTGAATTCCAAATTTGTGGATTAAAGTATTACTCGTCTTTTATTTTCTTACGAAGTATTGTTCCCCTCAAAATAATCAGCGATGGATAAAATTTAATTATGCTAGCGTTATTCGGAAGATTTATGGAATGCATTTTTTGGCATGGCCATCAGATCCGTCAGCAATTTAGTCTTTACCTCCTCTATGGTCGTCAAAGTAGTCTTTCAATAGTCCCCTTTATTTTTGAGAACAGGAAAAGTCCAGGGAATTAAGTCCGGCAAATACGGCTGCTGGAGCATCAGTCATGTCTGTTTTTTTGTCAAAAAAAAGCGGGCGTCTGTTATTTTTACTCTGAAATAATTTTGAAAATACATCGATCACATTAAAATACGTCTGTTTGTCGAAAATTACGTCTCCAAAATGGCTGAAAATTGATTGATCAATTATATGATTACATAAACATACAAATATGAAATCACAATAACAGCGAAGAAAAAATGTGTATGGATCATAAAACAGAAAAAAAGAATAATAAAACATCTGTTTGTAGAGTAAACAATAGAGAATATCGTTATGTGATGAAAAAAATTGGTAATATCATTAGCCTACTAAAAATTTTTTATTATAAATAAATAAAAAAACCATAAAAAAAAATATATAAGACTCTTGCCAAAAATGGTTAATAATTACCATTGTGTGAACTTCAAAAACAGAGAGATGATGCATACAAAGTTGCTCAAATAATTCAATCAGATGAAGAACGGGAAATACGAAACAAATAGGAAACATAAAGCGTCTGAATTCAATTACTTGTAATATAGTAAGTGAAATATTTTTGTACATATTGAGTATAATGTAAGTTATAACTAATTGTTAAAGTTTTTCTACAACTATCTAAATGAATAAATAACATAACAAAAAAATGGTTGTGCTTATTAATATGTACATTTACGTCTAGGTTATATCTGACGATTTAATATAACGTATTTACCTTCATCTCTTAAATTGCAAAACGTATTCGTTATTTAAAATCAATTTAGACATTTAAGGACATAAAACAGGATTCCTCACATTCATTAGTCCCTTTATACCAGAAATGTATACATTTGACGGAATGAATATTTATATACTTATGTGTCAACAGGGTGGTTTTAGAATGTTATACAGTAAATTTAAATTGGTTTCTGTTTACTAAGGACCAGTAATATAAATATTTTTTTTGTTAAATTTTCACGTTTTTAAAACCAAAATAAGTCCTCATTTTTTTATTAGTTTTTAACTTAAATTTAACAGGGAAAACTCGTTGACTCTATTTTCAAAAGTTTGTTGGAAGCGGGTGGAAAAGGGAGAAAGTGGAATGAAATAACACCACAACCCACAGAATAACTGAGAAAAAATGTTTTTTTTTTTGCTAATCTGATGATGATCGTGATGATGTTCTCGATATATAAGCACAGTTTTGATTATTTATAATGACAAGTAGTGTTCCATGTACAGGTAAACTTCGTTTTTTTTTTTTTTTTTTTTCATTATATTACATACACAAAATTATAATTTATGTAAAGTTGCTTTGACTGTCTTACTAGGGTTATTTACCTCGTTCTAAGACAGTAAAAAAAAATATAAAAAACAGTTATCAATTAATAGAAACAGTTATAAAGATACAGGACTAAGTGAAAAACAAAGTAAAAAATGGAGTAAAAACATGGTAAAAAATGTTGTAAAAATATAATAAAATGTAATAAAACATGGTAAAATTTTAATAAAAACATAGTGAAAATGTAGTAAAAACATAATAAAAATGTAGTAAAAAAAACGGAGCAAAAAAAATAAATTATAAAAACAAAGTAATAAATGCAGTGAAAACATAGTAAAAAACCATGAAAATATATAAATATGTCTATAAAAATATTTTGAAACTCAGTAAAAATTGGAGTTCCGTTTCGAAAGACACCGGTGTAAAAAAAATTGGCGTAAAATAAATACAAATATAATGAAAGATATAAGTTTGAGTTCCGTGTCAAAATTTTAGGGACAATCTAACATGTTTATTGAATAAACATCCAAAATAAATTATAAATGTATCTAATGAATATATAATTGTTTACAAAATAAATTATAATCACTTGATTTCAATAATATTTTTTTAATAATAAATACTAACTCACCAGTTCGTCGATACTAAATTAAATTCTCACACTTTTCTGAAAAAGCATCCAGTTTTGTTTGCTTGGATTGTTGCTTCCTTTCTTGCAGAATCATAGCACAAGCTACAAATATTTGAATATTTTTGTAATTTTAATTATTATAAAATAAACAATGAAAACAAACCTTTTTAAAAAAAAAAACGGAAACTAACTTGGAAACAATTCCACAAGCTCAATAGGCTGCTCTCGTACACGCTAATATAATAAAACAACGTGTCAAAGTGTGTCTGCTATTAGAATCGCGGCGTCCACACTATCGTCTGGTGTCGGCCAAATCGGGGAATCCCACGCCGCGCCGGCACCAACCGGAGTCATTGAAAAATCGGCGTAAATCGAACCGGCGCAAAACGACGATAACCTGTAGTTAAATTTGGGCAATCGAATCACAATTAAATAAATTTATAAACTTTTCCAAATATTTATGATCTTGTAATAATGGCACAGTCATAAAATCATGTATGAATATGACTATTTTTCACGTTTAGAATATACCGCCTATAATAATAAATTGTCTCACACAGTGCAAACACAAACAAACAAACAAACCATCACGCCGTTTATCGTAGGGGAAGGCAGAGATGATAGAACGCTATATCACTCTGTCTTTGCATACATACCTCACTTTCTCTACAATCATGCATCTTCTATAACACAGTGATATAAAATAGATGGTTTTCTTTGTTTACCTTTTGTTCAAAATATATCTACACTATGACAACTTAACTAACTTAATGTTTTTTTAACAGTTAAGAAAATATATTTGAATTTTAAGTCGGAGATAGAGAGAGATGAACACTGTTCCACGCCCAACCGGTACAAAGGCTGGACGTGGAACTGATTATTTGTTTACCTGTGAGTTATTTTATTTATTTTATTAACATAAACGGCAAATCCGCCTTTTACAAAAAAAAATACTAACACATTTGGCTAAATATATTTTTTTGAGAAAAAAAAGAAACTTTCTTTAGTCCAATATTTATAAAAAATAAAACCTCTAAATTATACAAAATTAAAAAAAAATCCAAAAATTATACCTCGCGTTTAGTAGAAAGATGAAACAATTTGAGAATTTATGTAAATAACATACCAAATAATAACATATTTTTTAAGTAATATAACAAGAAAATCGTAAGAACTGTTTCATGGAGCTATGCAAAGTGAACACAAAATTGTACATATTATGAAATGTATAAATAAATAAATAAAATTACTATTCACCATCTTTGAAAAGGTTCAAAAGTTGTTCTATGGGAACAATACTCTACAATAAATATATCCGATACGTGGCAATAACTATTGCCGAGTTCATAAAGTCTGTTCAATACGGCATTACAAGTATACGCTGTCCGTGAATTGTTGCTACAAAACGGTGGCACCTGTCTAATCATTCTTTCAGGCACCCTGAAGTTGATGAGAGGTTTAGGTTAATCCATATTGAATTTATGAACAGTTTAGGGTAATCCCATATTGAATTTATAATTTTGAATAAATTTAAAAGGTCCATAATTTTTCTTCTATCGTTAAATTTTGACAAATTAAATATTTTTAGTAAAAATTCGTAATTTAAAAATTCATGACTAATCCGTCGTTTAAAATATCACTAAAATAACCCAAACTACCTATTTTTGGGCATAAACATTTATATTAAACAAAAAGTAATGGTGACTATGTCTTGCATAGAATTTGCTCCATTGCGCTCTGCAGCAGTTTAACTCTACAACTCGGATGAACTTCATGTTTTTTCTATCTGCGTAATTAAGTAAGTAGGAAAAGGGTGTACAAAATGATATAGGTGGGTAAAATGGCGAAGTAATCATATCTCAGAAACCAAACTCTTGGTCATGTTTGAACCTGCACAAGAATGATCACTGGTACGACACATAAATACTCACCAATATTTAGGACGCTTATGGCGACCGCCCGAGAAGAACGTGTTACGGTTTACATTGTGAAATAAAACAATATTTTTGTAGCGCGGACACCGAAGGTGTTATTTTAATTTTATTTGTATTATTCTACAACACAAACTGAAAGGATATGTTGTGTCATTGTTAATTTTCATGAAAAACTATAATTTTTTAAAATTTACTTAGTGCAATGTGATATTTTTTAATGTTTTTAAAAACTCACGTAGTGGGGCAAAACGACATATGTACCGGCAGGGTAAAATGACATACTATGTCATTTTTTTCCACTAAATACTTTTATTTCTTTAGAATAATAATAATGCTTCGCAATTTTGTGCGTAAAACATGACATTTGAGTATTTACTCAACTCAACTCCAAATATATCACAGGTTTAAGCTAAAAATTCCAAAAAACATATCCTTGAAAAGTGTAAACAAAGTATATGTAAAAAATTGATTATTGATTCAGACACTGAAGACCTTATACTTACAGACGATGAAGATGACTGCTCAAGCATTTATTGTAATGAGTTATATACGAGATCAAAGCCAGGTAAAACATGGTTAAAATGCATAAAGTGTGGAAACTGGATTCATGCAGAATGTGCTGGTTTAAATGAAAAAAAACAAGATTTTGGTTTTTGTAGTGTGCATTTTATATAATAATATTCATAAAAATCTTATCAATTCTGTTTTTAAAAAGTGTTGAATAATCATCGAATCTAAGTATATATCGTATGTCATTTTGTACACCCGGTGTGGCTAAACGGTTTTTTGCAGTATGTTTTTATTTTTGTATATTTATTTGATAGATTTTTTATTCCTACAACAACAGTGCTAAGATGTTAAAAAATAGTGTACATTTTGAACCAAAGAAATTTTTTTTTAAATATGTTACAATTTTTTTTTTTTTCATTTTACAAATAATCTATGTCATCTTGTACACCCTTCCCCTAAGTGTTAGTGTGAAAAAACTGCAGACGATCTTTTAAAATTATAGCATGTGAACGTTTTAAATATCAGAGCATTTACAACCCCCTTGTATTGTATACATTGTACATATATTTCTCATCTGTTCTGTATTTGCTTTACCCCTGTTTAGGCAGAAGTTATTCGCATACATAATTTATCACCAGCTCCTCAGATTCAGCGCTGACAGATATTTAAGTTGTCTTTGAATAGAATTGTCTTTGTGAACGTTTTACGGAACAGAAATAACAGGGATGGTTATTCCTTCCCCTCACTCCACGCGGAATATGTGCCCAGGGAAATATGCAATTTTAATGAGGAAAATCCATTTTAAATTGACGGAAGAATATTCATATTTACTCTATTTAAAGTGGATTTTACGGGACTTAAACAGCGCTGTATAGCTGCATAAAAAAATATGACTTCATCGTTCCTTTACTGCACCTAATGGTGCATAGAGCACTGCATTGGAAGACCAATCACAGTGCATCTTGATAAAATAAAACACTTCGATTTCTTGTTTATAATCTTAAGACAACAAAGTTATTTATAATGTAGACATTAAAGGTATTCTCGTATAACAATTATAATTCATTTTAAATCATTCTAGAACACATTGTTTCCTCTGTTTTTAATGTACAAATTATTTTTTACCAATTTTTACTGTCATAAGAATTTAGTAATGCCGTGTTTCTTTTATCCTTTTTTGATTTCTGCAATATTCGCATTTTCCATCAAAATTTGCATCGTTAAACTTTCAAACATTATTTTGCTGTCCATTTGCTCTACATGTCCAAACCAACGCAGAATTTTTTTCTTGAATTTGCCGATAATGCTCTATCAACCTTACGTAATGCACGGGTCTCGATATGTGAGCAACTACTTACATAGTTTTACCACACATTTTCCTGAGTGCACGCATTTCCAGTCTACATTTATCACTGTTTTTTTCTATTCCATATTTCAGTTTTATACATAAGCGTCGGCATCAGGACTCCATTGTGAACGGCTTATTTTGACTCTTGCGACAAACAATTACTTGGAAAAATTGATATTAGCATACCCTTACCTTGTTCTCAGCACTTACCCTCCTTTCAATATCTTTCCTTAGAAGTGGTAAAATTATTTGACTCACCAATATTACAATAATACTGTTTAATTTTTCATCATCTTTTAATTTTAATTCATTGACTACCAAATCTGTTACAAACATACTCGTATCTTTACTTTTCTAAACAATCATTATTTAAAACTTTAATTTTGAGAATGTACTTCTTCCATTGATATGTTGAATTTGAAAATTTTAAATTAGCTCTTTATCATAAAAAAATAAAGACAAATAATAAAATTAATTTTAACTACAACATACATAAAAAAAATTCAAGAGCATTAAATAATTTAACTTGCAAACAACCTAGGACCAACAGAAAAAGAAACAGTTTATTATATATATATATAGCAGAAACAGAAATAAATTTTTACAATTCACTTTCTAATGATCTAAAATATATACAAAACATGTACGTACTTAAAAAACACTTAAACAAAACAGTTCTTACAGCCCGTGTAACGAGTGATATGATGTTATTTTATTGAATTTTTATTTAAACTATTGTGTTATTACGTATAACATCCCCTCATACTAGCACATTTGCTGATTGGGAATGTTTCGTACAAATAAAATATGTCATTAAATGGAATATGTAAAGTTTAAAAACCTCGATTTTTGTCATAAATAAATAAATAAAAAATCATCGACACTCTTCTAGGACAGCGGGAGCCCGCAGGTGTAAAGAAGAGACAACTTGGGTTTTAGTTCTCCTGAGACATGCGCAGCACGTGTCCAAGCCACTGCTGCATCCCCAAGACGCTCGTTATAGGAAGCTGCTGCGTTCGTTCCTGGACTTTAATCTTTAAAGCAAATGTCTGTTGTTCTTTTAAATAATAAATATTTAAAGCAAGTTTTAAAAACATTTAATTAAATTAACTAATTTGACTGAATAAACATAATAAGCTTAAACTTATGTTATGTGAACTTTGTCGATTTGTTTATATAAAATAAACGCCAAAATATCCATAAAAGATAAAAACATACAATTTTTTTTTTTAATCTTTGATATCGGCGGGAGTAAATTCGTAGCTAAAATACGAGTCAGTAGTTTAAATATTTTAAATGAAGCAATTTTTCGGTAACTACGCTTTGCCCGTTAAATTTGAATTGAACCTTAATATTTAAATCAATCGACGTTACTTGAATTTGTGAAAGGTCTTCCCATATTCTCTTACGTAATGAATGTCTTATAAGACTGTCCTGTCTTTAAATAAATAATAACGATTCCTACAAAAAGGTTCACCTGCAAAGGGGAGGAAACAATTTGAAACTTTAAGGAAGGGGGTGGAAAGAAGTGACGGGCGTTCATGTATATTCTTCGTAAGGGATATGTTTATGTACAAAGGTAAAGGATAAATCACAAAACTAAAGGGGTAGTTTTGAAGTTCATGTTTATACTAGTACCTTTAACAACACATAATGATATGCATGTAAACATCATTAATTTAAAATATTGCAGCTTAAGGTGATATACCGTCCAAAAAAGTCCAGTCCACCTTCTTTAAACACTCCCTTCTTTCTTTTCTTTTTTTTGTTTTTTACAATATACATGATTTATTTTATTTTATTTTTATTTATTATATTGACGGCCTAAGCCAATTACAGCAGTTACACGAAGAAACATGAATGCAAGAAACTGAACAAAAAGAACATAAAACTATTTAGCGAAGACAAAAAAGGGCAAAACAATAATTGTATACAATATATTTAAAAAAACGAAAGACCTAGAGCTAAACCATGCCAATCCAACTTCATCCCACACTGTTTAGTCGTGAAGAGATCTACAAAAAGCCGGAAGATCTATCCCAAAAAATTCTAAGTCGTGTGATGAATTGACTAATCTACAAATTCTGGACATTTGGGCATAAAAATCAAAGTTGCTCTTAGAAGATTTTATAAACAGCAGATTTTGACTTCTGGTGACACGGTTGGGAACATGAAAAGAAATTTATTGCAACAGAGATGGGACATCACTTAAAGCATTAAGTATTTTGAAAATGCATATAAGGTCCATCTCAGTTCAACGTCTCTCCAATGAAGACAGATTAAGAGATAACTCTATTTCAAAATAGGAATAATTACCCCTTTGTAATCCGAGCAACCATGCCACTTTTCTTAGAAAACGGTGTTGAACAGACTCGATATAGTCAATATGAGTCATGTAAAATGGAGACCTGAAGAGTTTTGATGGTATTGATATTTTTGAAGTAAAAATATTAACATTAGATGTAAAAAAATAGTATTAATAAAAATAAAGGAAAATTACGTGGCAATGAAATACAAATTAACAGTAAAAATATGTATATTTTATTTGTTGATTGGCAATAAGTCCTTTTATGTACAAATAAAATTGAATAAAATGGCATATTATTAAACAACTAAATATAAAATATGGTATCTTATTTTCACACATTTAAGTACATGTTCCTGAGAATGAATAATACATAAACCGATGTGTAAATTAAACTAGAACCCTAAACGAAGGTTTTTACTTTTTATATTTACTCTTTGGTAAAAACCTTTAAACAAGAAATCGTGTGGATATAAGCTCTCCTTGTAGTAGTGGTTGGCGCATTTGCCTACAATTTCCTAGGTCTATGCTTGAATTGTTTGTAAGATAGACATAAATAAGTGGTTCTACATTGAAATATTTCATTATTCTTAGACTGTCACCCGAGGCGTAAACTGATCACCTTACCTCCCATGTAAAAATAATTATCCGGCAACGATGTAATTGGAGTACCAATGCAGTGTCCTATGCACCACTGAACTCGAATGGGGAAATAATGATGATGTTCATAGAGGTCATATTTTTAAAAAGTCATTTATATTGGTTTGATTTCATGATATTTATGGTCTTTTTTTTTTTAATATCTTAAAAAGCAAAGACTTTGGGTACGACCGTGATCTCTAAATATTTCAAAATTTTACTCTTGGATAATAATGCCAATAAATTGTAATAAATACTGAACAATGTTTTCAGTATGTCGAAATGTTTGCAGACTGGCTAGAATATCCCTTCCGTTTCGTTCTTTTCAAAAATGTTTTCCCTCTCTGCTGCAACAAATTTCGACCCTAGGGAGAAAATCCAGCCAGACTGCAAATATTTGGACATGCTCAAAATATTATGAAATGAACTAAATGGTTAAAACAGAAGCATTAAAATCGGAAAATTGATTTCAAGCGTTGCCTAGTAGGTTAGTTCAGCCGGATGAATTTCACCCACATGATAAAGGTTTCAGCTCTTTTACTTAATTTTTCCTTTAAGGAATTATTCAGATCTCAATTTGTTGCAACAGAGCGGAATACTGACTTTATAAAAATCAACAGATAGAAAAGTTGAGGAAACATTAATTTTGTAACATAAGCATAATGGTGAATGTTACACAGCGTGTAAAGTGGCCACTCAAAACAAGCCAATTACAGGTTATAAGCCCTGTAAATGACTGGAGTTCCATATATCCTTCTCAAAAATGTTTTCCCTCTCTGTTGCAACAAAAAAAGATCAAATGAATATCTGTATTTAAAAATAAAACAACCAAATCAATCCCAACACCTGCAAAAAACCCGTTAAAGGGGAAAAAATATGGATTATTTTAAATCCTACCGGCATCAGATGAAATACAAGTTTTGTGTTAAACAAATACTACCCTTATTAAAATACAGTCTTTGAAACCAAATGAGGTACGTGATAAAATTTACCATTTGGTGCAGAATAATCATGTTTTTAATAAATAATAATTTCTACGATAAGAAACATCCCTTCAAACCGTTTTTTTAGCGCCAAAAGAACTGATTATTTTCTGGTAATATTTTTTTACTTTCTATTTTCTGTGCCATGGAGTGAATAAGAGAATTTAATTAAAAAAATAAACTTTTCCTATCATAATCTTTTTCGTGTCATTCAACATTTAATCATATAATTTAATCTTGAAGATCCGCCAAGTTAAATACTGTAAGGAGTAGTTAGCAACTTGCAGAGTTGGCTTGCTTACTGCATACCTATACTTAGCTAACTCGCTTTCAGCTTACCCTTACGGACTAGGAGGGTACAGAAATTGGCCTAGATATGCATTAAGTTCTAGCGAGAGAGCATAGTGCGAGATCAAATTATTTCTGAAAGATCTCACTTTAACTTCATTGACGAAAGGCTCTTTGTAAGTTTAGATTCCTCACATTTAGTCGTAACTATTTTACTTGACTGTTATCAAAATAGATAAATCAAGCTTCTCATGTCAACTTAAAGAATGAAAAAACATTTTTTTTAAGCAATTTCCGACTTCACTTAGTAATTCATTAAAATATCTATATCGGATTCCCCAGAATGGCTTTTTTCCAGTAAGTCCGCCTTAAGAATATTAGCCTATTAAACTGATAGATAATATTTAATAAAAGAAAAATTAACAAATATTAATTTGCCCTCAATGGTAAGAATTCGACCGATGTTTATCGGTTTGGTTAAATTTCCTATCTCAAAATTTAAATATTTGTATGAGCATGTTAATTTCCTTTTTAAAGTATGTATATAGCAGATAAAAATCGTGGTTCATGCTTACAAAGTTCTATGTGAATACATATTTTTTGAGTTAGCACCATGAAAAAACATTCGCCATGGAAATTAATTTCTTAATTGCCCATAGCAATCGTAGGCCATATAGTTTTGCTCTTTTTATTGAATAATTTCAGGGTAGTATTAAAATTTATGGTCAGTACAATAAGTACTCTTTCCTACGCGCGATGTTTCATTTAATTAACGTTTATTTAAAGAGGTGACCTTGCTTACGTGCGTTTGTTGGATGAATTAAATTTTAGCGCTTTCTGAATATAATTTTAGCGAAATTAAATAATTGCAGCCCTTTTTAGGTCAATACAATATTATGTCAAAAGATATTGAGGTTCTCACAGTACTAATTAATAATTTGTCATTTATCTTCAAATAATTGGAAACTCATTGAAACATTTATTTAAATATTATCAAATCTGTAGCTAATAATGATTTTAATTTGCACCAGGCCTTAATCAATACAATATTTTATTTCCGATTTTTTATTCGTGATGACGTATCGTATTGTATCGTAATGGTTGAAATTGTGGATGCCTTTGTTTTAATCAAAATGTTGAGCAATAACTACAAACGAGTAAGTGGAACAAGTTAATATATGTCAATAGTTCGGCTTCTCCTGAATAAGTTTTTAGTGGTTTTCTCTTCGTTAACCAAATGCTGAGAAATTCCTTAACAAAGCCGCAAAAGATAACCGCCAGATACAATCCTTACACAACTGTTAGACTAGTTAGAAGGGACACACCTCCTGCAATACATAAGACTTGTAAAGTACATAATAACCAAGGTAAAAATTAGTGACTCCCATTTTTTTAAAAGCTACTCTTAAAGCGCTTTTTCATATTTGTTAGAAGCATTTGTCAGTTACATTTTGGTTTTATAAAACCACTGACATAATTTTCTTGAAATGACAACATATCAAGTACCGTATTTTTTTCTTTATATTATGAACTTAAGAAAACATTAAATTACTACTTTCAATGACCGCGATGATCGTTGTTGTAAATTATTTCATAAAAAACAAAACATTGTTGCGAAGATTAGATTAAGTTTAAGAGTGGTATTATCTTTTAGTGGCACTCTTGAGATTCAATTTATGGCACAATTAGCTACAACTTTGCCAGGAGAAGGATAGTGATAGATTATCGGCATTTAAATAACTTTTCCTATTAAAATCATCCAGAATTCTCGAATAGCATCCAGAGCAACGCTTTGTCCGTAATGGAATCTCACTGGGAATTAATTCGGAAATTAATAGACCATTTTATTAATTAATTGTAATGGTTATCTGTATTGGAGTGCGCAAACCTTTCGGCTATTTTGGTGTTTCTTGATGCTTTCGGTAGCAGAAGCTATTAGCAAAGTTTCTGAGCTACGACGAAGAAGCGAAAATCTCCAAAGTTTTCATAATAATTATTCCGAATCAGCGAAATCCAATCTCTCAAATAATGGCCATCCGCGAACTTATTTGCCTTTATATTTTAGCAAATAAATTTTTAATTAAAAATCGTTTAAAACATTTTTAAAAATAAGATTCTAGGTATTTAAACTAAAACGCTATAAAAAATCATATTTAACCATTTAAGTCAACTATGTGTAACAACACTTCATTTTATTTTTATTTGCTAAGAAACTTTCTTACGTTACAGTAAAACTCCAATTATCCGAAACGCTTTCAGAATTTCAGAAAAAAAAATTAAAACAAAAACGTATTGAGATTCACAAAATAATGACTTGGCTGCCTGAAAACGGATGATGACAGTCAAACAGCTTACTTTGACCGAGATGTTCAGCAAGAAATGACTTTATTTTACAGTACAGTTTTTCTAACGACGCTTATCATTTTATTAATTAATTGCCCTTTTTTCATTTTCAATTATTTATTTATATTTTTTTAATGTTATTGGTAATTTGTGTATTAAAAAAAAAAAGTGATTTCGATATGTCTTAATTCGATAAGAGAGCACGCAGTCGAAACCGGTGAGTAGTTAAAAAAATAAATTAGTGATTGATTTTACTTTATATTATATAAAAACATATCTCTGTCAGGTAGACGAAAAATCTGTAATAATATAATATTATAATATTTGAAAAATTAATATCTGACTCCAAATGGAACGTCGTCATTTAGAAGCGTAAAAGATTTTTTCTTGGCGTTGGCTCTAAAAAATACATATAGCCTTTTAGCTGTATGATTTGTTGATGTCGTCAAAAATATACAATCTCATTTCTCTCGCCGCACTGTCGCATGTCGGTCGTAATGCTGGCTCATAGGGTGGTCATATAATATGACGTGATGGAGGAAAGTAGAGAAAATAGGAAATATCCAGAAGGGTATCTTTTGAGATGTTAAGTCGCCCTGCCCTTTACAACGCCCGCCCTTAGATCCTCGCCCCCTGCCAGATCTCTCATTATCGCGAGAAGTTCAGATGGGAGTTTGCCAAATCCGTTGGCTTTCTACGAATAGATTTTATCGCGAGTCCTTTGTTGGACCCCCCAGGAATTTCATACTTGATCTGTGAGGGGAAATAGTAATACGCATAGTCAGGGTGAAGATCATTATATGATATTTATTGTATAGAAGGAAAAATTCCGAAATGAGTTTCCATGTCGGCATAATTTTATGTAAATACACCTAAATAATTCATAACCATTTTCCAAACCTAGTGATTGGAAATTACGTATCAAATATTAAAAAGCAATTAAAATAAATACTTCCTCTAAATTATTTGCTTGATAATACAAATATGGTTTTTACATATTATAATTATACAACTATATGTTTTGAAATATTTATTTTTAACTTTGTTATATGAAAGTTTGCTTGTATGTGTATTTTTTAAAGTTATTATTAAAAAACCAAACATAATTTTAATCTCGTTTGAAATAAAAATGAAAATAATTTGGTAGCCTCGACACTTAACTCACGCACGAAAGGTTCTGGGTTCGATTACAGATGAGAACAATTTCGTTTCGTAAGTTCGTTCTTTCATAATATATTTATCTCACTTTAACACAGTCAAAATTGAATGTCGCTCTTGTTCCCTCTCATATAATACAAATGAATTTACGAAACGAATTAGCTACAAAAAAGGCCACTGACTCTCTATGAGTCTAACGCAACAGTCAAATGTTAATAAATATTTCTATAATATTAAACCACTTACCATCTTTTGCATTTATTCCGGTTTTGAGACGTACTCGTCTCATCGTTGGGACATCAATGACTCTAACACGCGAATCCCACATGCTGCCAACATGCACTGATTAAACTAAAACATATATATGATTGTGCTTTAGTAGAATTGTAATGTGATTCAAATGAAATTTTGATGATGATTTGATAAAACTGAATAGAAACATGAATTAAATTTTAAAAGGGCAGGGGAAAAGAGGAGGATATGAATTAACTACCTTGATTTGAATATCGTTTAATGGGCTTTATCAAAAGATTATTTGATTATTGATTAAAGGGACATTATTTTTCAGAGCCTTCCTTAAATGAAATATTTCCATATATTCTACTTTTTTTAATTTCAAAAAAAATTTAAACGCCCGTTTCTTATTAAGGCTATTGTTAAAATTAATGAAGTAAATCGGTACCTACAGCTCACAACCGGTAGACATAGAAAAGTCGGTAAGTGGTTGTATACAAATATTAACAAACATTTGTTGAAATGTATGAACATAAAGAGAATGCTTTCAGTAAATGTAAATAATAAAAAATTAAGCTCCGTAAAAGCAAAGACGTATGTACGTATTTCCTACAGTATCATTTTTGTTGAAAAAATATTATATAATTGAAATACACATTTTTTTTCTCAACAGTGTTTCAGTAGAGCGCATTTTTTGTTACAAAGTGTTCTGACGCCGAAGTATAAAAATAGCTTCTACTTAGGATATTACAAATACTCCGCTTTGAGAAACCTCAGAGTTTTTTCTTGATTCTGAAAGAGAGACGTTTCGATAAAAGCATTTTTCTACCGAGCTCATAAACATGAAAAATACACTGTGTGAACACACACAATACATTTTCACTAAGAATCAAATATTATTTCCATCCAGTTGAGAAATTCCACCCATCAATTGTACCTATCACCTTACTTGTAATGAGTACAAAAGGCTACCAGAGTCCTATAGAACATCAATGACAATATAAATTTAAATAATTACTACCTGAAGAACTACAAAGAAGGCGAAATTCAGTTTTAAGTTCTGGCTTTACCTCAAGTATTTCTTACTTTATATAAAAGTTTATTTTTATGTTTTGTTATAATTTATTTGTAATTTATACTTAAGGCGGTAGTCTGATAAAACAAACGCTAGATTTGGAAATCATACGATTTTGCCATTTTAAAAAGAAAGGTTTTTTTTAATCACGCAATAATAAAAAATAAAGAAAATATAAATAAGATAAAAACAATATTTTTTTAGGGTATTTCTGTAAAACAATATACTTAAAAATTTTATTTAACTAAAATATTATTGCTTTTAGACCAGCAGATTACGCCATTTCAGATTTAGACTAACCTTGGGTATCTAGGATTTCAATAAACACTACGTATTCAAATAAATATTTTAAAATTAATTCTGAAGATTATAAATTAAACATGAAAGTGGCGGAAGCAAAAATTTATTTTTTTGGTTTTTGAAAAGAAATACAAGCATTTTTAATCACATACATTTTTGTGACATTTTCCTTTATTTCTTCGTAAAAAAATATATACATCATTAGCTCTTGCATCTTTAATTTCTATTGAATATGTTCTGTAACTTGAATTTTAAAAAAAAAACTGTTATTTAATTGGTTGTTTGGAAGAAATTGCCATTTGGTAATAAGCCCACTAATGTACAAATAACATTATTTACAAAAAGTTAAATAAATAAATAAAATTACGCCTCCGGTAATACTTAAAAAAATAAAAAATATTGAAATATTTTAATTGAAACCTTTTTTTATAGAATTGAATTCTTTTTTAAAAGAAGATAATTCTGGTTATAATACTCAATTTATAACAAAATCTTATAAACGTTTTTATGACCTTCAGATCTGCCTGTATCGTTTTAGCAACTGGCCCATCGCAAATGCAAACTTAAGCCACTGAGGCCAAGCACTTAGTATAAAGATGTTATTGTGTAGTTATTTTATATTTTGGAATTAGGATGTTACTGATTGTTCTACGATTCGTACTTACGTTTTGTGACGTAAAAACACAACCATTTATGGATTTGAGGTTAACAATTATTTTCAAATAACGATTTTATGTCTAGAACCTTGAATTAAAAAATCAGACCGTTGGAAAAGTAGACGGATTTTTAGTATAGTTTTTATAAATTATTATATTTTCAAACAGTTTTTGATTGTGAAAGAAAGCTTCATTTTTTCAAAGTTTGTCATTACAGCGGTATAAATCAGAATTATTTGTATGAACATGAAGCAAAATAAATCAATATAAGTGCAGATAAATAATTCTGTCCCCCGTATGATACATTATCTCAGATAGATATGTTTCTGAGAAAAACGCGGTAAAAGAAAAAAATGTTGTTCTGCTGTAGTTTCAATATTATGCATGTCATCACTCTGTGCCATGTATAAAAAACCAAAAATACTGAAATTTTTTTTTTTTTTTTATATATTCAGATTGATATTTACATTTAAAAGATGAATTCAACTTGATTGAAGACTGAAAACAGATTTTTTATTTTATTTTTTATTTATTTATTTAATCCAATATAAAATACAAATACGTAGCTAGGAAAAAATTTTATACAAAAGGTAGGTACATTCAATAAATATGTATATTTTTTTATGGATATAGCCACTCCACTGGCCCACAGTCACGTTCCGGAGTGTCAGTGTATTATTTATTTATACATAATTGTACATAACTTTACATCAATTGTGTAAAAATTCAAAATAAATAAAAAATTTAAAAAATTTAAACATACCTTCATCAATAAAACGAAAAAGGATTTTCAAGAAACTAAAATTACATTATTATATATGAAACATATTCCTCAGCTTCCTGTCTTAAAATCTAGTGCAATTTTGCATGATGTCATAGTTTGTGAAGGAATATTAATACGTGAGAAATTTTAAATAAAATAAAGACTTTTCTTCGTGATTCCGAATCTGTGTTTCAAAAATACTAGAGATCGCATTTTTCGCAAGAATTGCCGACTTAAGGTGCAACAATTAAATTAGCCGCCCATCCCATCCAGATCCATATCCACATCTACCAAGTTTGTAGCAATACCGAGTTTCGCAATGCTTTGTGACTTATTCTGATCTTGTATTCTGTTTGTTTCAGCCTTCGGGAACTTGGGAAGCGTACTAAGTGGATTGGGAAGAGTGAAGGAGGCCGAAGTAGCCTTCCACGAGGCGTTACGTCACAGACCCAACATGGCGGACGTCCATTACAACTTGTGAGTTAATTGTATTTTGTAATTATAGTTTACCCTGCTTGCGTTTGTGTCAAATGGATTCACAATTGATAATGATTGCTCATGTTGGAAGTATCTACCAGCGAACAAAGCCATAGATAATATTAGTACTAAAATATAAGTTACTATATTTATAATATATGTATACTTGGATTGTCAGCAAGTAAAAACATATTAGAGGTATATTTAAGTCACATAAAATAACTCCTTTTTTTATAGAATCACCATTTTACTTTCCGCTCCCAGTGGTAGATAGGGCACCACATTTAGTAAGGTGATCAGTCCTACTCTTCATTTTTATTTTTTAAATAAGTAATTCACTCCATCCTGCCAGGAACGAGTCCAAGATTTCGAGAATGGTAGACGAACGTGCCAATCACTACAAACTTCTCGTGCCAACCACTACAAAATCTCAATGAATTTTTTTTACCTGAGAGCAGCCATCGAGTCAAAAACACTTGTCCAGGGTCCTGGTTCTATTGATTTAACCCCCCCGGTTCATGTGATGTAACCGGCGTTGCATACATTATCGCCATTTTTTTCAATCTTCAAGGTAACCTTTACACTTAATATCACATATTTAGGCATATTCGAAAATTTTAAATGAAATATTTTGTCCATTAGAAAAATATCGAGTACTCTTAGATACAATATATATAAAAACATTAATTTAAGAGAGAGAAAAAATTTATCTTGTAAGATAAGCAAGGCACACATATACTTTTAATAATATGAAAAGTTATCATTTCATAACCCCAGATTAACTAAGGTTAACCTATGGTAACATCAGGTTACCACACAATGACTCTTGGGATTTTTTTTTCATAATATTTATTATTTATTTATGCTTTATTAAGTTAGTTCATAACATCTTTAGGACTAATATAAACTTTTAATAACATTACTTTTTTTTATCAAAATTTCTCAATCACATATTTTTTTCAAATTAATAAAAAATATTTCAATTTTTTCTATTTCCTTTATTTCTTCAGGTAACTCATTGTACAGCTTCAATCCCTTGCACAATGAGTTTTGAGATTCTGTTTTTTTCCTCATTGGTAATCTTATCTTTTTTTAACCCCTTGTTTCATATGTATGACATTGTTGGTTAAATTATATTAAGATGTCAAAGGTTATTACATTTAATTATATTCCTTATCCACCTGGACATAAAAAAATTATTTAGGTATTCCAACTTTGTATGTTTGTACAAGAAATGAAGACATGAATAAATTGTTACATATTTTAAAACATGTTGAAGAGTATTTCAAAAATCATCATCATCATCATTAACTTTCCGCACCTAATGGTGCGTAGGGCTCCTGGTATCTTGATCATTTTTGTTACATGAAGGTAAGATGATCAGTCTTACGCTTCAGGTACCAGTCCAGGGTCTATAAAATATGTTTAGTCTAAAAAAATCCTTTAAAATAAATGTTGCTTATCGAACATGTCAGGAATCGAACCCGACACCTCTTGCACGGTAGGCAAACGCGCTGACCGTTACACCACGAGGCCGAAAGAAATACATCCAAAAATCACCGAATCAAATTACATCAAGCCCATTCGATAAAATAGCTTAGAACACAACTGTACAATCTTTGTTACAATATGGTATTGTAGGATGGGGTGGTGCATATGCCAATATATTAAACCCTCTTAAAATAGTACAAAGATGAATTATAAAAGTAATTTTAAAGAAACCCTCAACATTCAATGCAAAAAGTCTATTTAAAATATTTAAGTTTTATACAGTAGTCACTCTTTATAAAATAAATTCTATAATATAAATATCTAAAAAGAAAAAAAAAAGAATTTGAAATAAGTAAGTCACTCAGATATCAACATAAAACTAAAACTTGTAAATTCCATACAAGTCATGGTCAAAATAGCTTTGTATTCAAAGGTGTAAAAAGTTTTAATAATCTTCCTAATGAACTAAAAACTATCAAAAATAATATATAAATAAATAAATTTAAAGTTAATCTAAAGAAATTTATTGAACTCGTGTAAAAGAAACATAAAATTTTAATTATTATGAATGTATTATCTTTAATGTTTTTGTTTTATATATCCGATGTTTTTATTTTTCATTTTATGTACTCGTATTTAAAATGATATAAACTCTTATAAATAAACAACTAAAACAGTGTAAGGCACTCTCCAAGCACAAGAGTTAGTCTATTTTTTTTAGAGTTACAGTGATAACATTTACTAGATGTGTTAAAGTAGATATATGTTTAGAATTTTACAAAAACATGTACTTTTTATGAAATTTATGAATTTAAACAAAAAAAATGCTTTCGGTGTAAATGTGGCCGCTGGAAAGTACACAAAGGTCCAAACTTCGAGTCAAACAAAGAGTAGGCACAAATTAATATATTAATCCACCGATACCTCTTCCCGTATAATTAATATTGAAATTCCTGTTTTATATTGAAATATCCGCCTGCCAGCCTTCGGAACGGACTGCGCCATTCTGTACAACCTTCTCGCTAAAAGATGAAACAGAAGACTGTCTATAGACCCTTATTGTACAGGAAGTGATTGAAGAAAAAGCTTATCTTTTGTAAAGAAAATATAACATTCTTCATTGCTTTTATTTAAAAGAGTTGAGATTAAATCAAAAATGCGGCGATGTTTTCAAGTTTCCCCCCAGCTTGGTGAAAATCTTAACAAGGATTTTTTACAAAACTAAATAATTTGACTAAGAAAAAGTTTTCTCGTTTGAAAAGGATTACTTTTTGAGAAGCATTTTGTTTCCTAATTAAATTATTGATTTTAATATCGCTGGAAGTAAATTCAGTTGTATAACAGTGTTTAACTTTAAAGTACTAACCTTGTCAAGTATTTTATTAAAAATCAAAGGTCTGATCTAAAAATATATTTATGGAATTTTAAAAGAAATTTTATTCAATAGGTATTTGGTTTATTTAATTAAATTTTAACTCTAAATAGTAATTTTATGAAAATAAACAAGCAAAAAAAATGTTTAAGAATGTTTTTTTTTTCGGGAATATTTAATTTTAAAAATAGACTTGTTTTATCTTAATTGGAGACTTTTCAAGGAAATTTATCGAGTTAAGAAATGTAATGAGGTAAGTACCTAGTTATAGTCAAAATATTTATGGAGAAGGTTATATTGCGCTATATATAACGTACCGGAAAACTTATTACAAATCTTTTAAAAGCAAAAATAAATTAATTTAAAAAAATAAGGTATTCAGATATTTCTTTTTGCTATATGGCAAATGACTTTTTAGTTAATGTTATTTTTTTATTGAAGAAAATTAAATTATTTTATTTTAAATGCGTAGATTTTTAAAAGAACTGCAGGTCATATTATTTATTTATTTACTCTAGAAATTGAATATGTTTAACGACTATAATCGGTTTTGAAAATTTGAAATCTTAGGGGTGGAATGTAACTAAAGGTATCAGGGCAGCATAAGACCGTAAGCGTTAACAGGAGTTGGATGGATCCGCTCATTTGCATAGTAAACTTGGGCCAACGTTCGGGGGAATTAAAAGATTCCTCTATAGAGGAGGGGAAGAATAAGATCATAAATCATCAGTCGACGTCTTTAAATAAGAGAACCAGAGGAAAAAAATTATAATTTTAGATACACACCTATCTATTTAGTCGTTTGAAGATTGTACAGCGGATTTGGGATCTTTTCCTCGGTTATTGTGCGTAAATTTGAGGGGGTGATGTAATTTGTAATGTGGAATTTCGTGTCACTTAAAAATGCTGAAATTTAAAAATTTTCAACACTTAATGAATCAATCGAATTTAAAATTACGCAATCTTGAAAAAGAAAATAATTTTTGAAAACTCAATATAGACATTCTAATCTTGGTTAAATATCAAAAAAAATCATTTGTAAAATACACTTTTTTTATTTCCAAATAAACTAAACAACGTGTTTACTGGCTCCAATATAATAGTTTGCTGTCTAAGAATTACAGTTTATCCAAGACCACAGCGTAAATATTTCAAATATTATAGATAAACACAACCAGACAAAAATAATTGAGAACTAATACATTTACAAAATTTGAATTTGTCCAAATGTTTGTAAACAAAATACTGGATTTCACCCCCTCGGGAGTCATTAAGATCAACAAATTACAACAGGGATGGAGAATACCATAAATAAGGGAATATTGAAGTTTAGGCATTTACAGGGCTTATGACCTGTCATTGGCTGGTTTAAGTGGCCACTTTACACACTGTGTAACATTCACCATTTTGCCTGTCTTTGAACATCTATATTTCTTCAATTCTTCCATTTGTTGATTTAAGTGAAGTTAAAGAGCTGAAACCTTTATTGTTGTGAAGAGATTCATCTGACTGAATTATTTCATATACTAAGCAACGCCTGAAAATAATTTTCTAATTTTTAAACTTCTTCTTGAAACAGTTAGTTTCTTTACAATATTTGAGTTTTTCCAAATGTTTGTAGACAAAATACTGGATTTCACCCCCTCGGGAGTCATTAAGATGAACAAATTACAACAGGGATGGAGAATACCTTAAATAAGGGAATATGGAAGTCTAGGCATTTACAGGACTTATGACCTGTCATTGCCTGGTTTAAGTGGCCACTTTACTCACTGTGTAACATTCACCATTTTGCTTATGACTTCCATATTCCCTTATTTTAGGTATTCTCCATCCCTGTTGTAAGTTTTAACCAGTACATTTGATTATATATTCAAATTAATGGTTATTAGGAAGATAAGCAATATTTTTTTGACTTATGTTAGTAAACATTAATATATAACCACTTACCGACTTTTTTAGTCTACGGGGTTTCGAGACGTACCCGTCTCTTATCAGGACACTCACTACCCAACTTGCTAATACTCAAACGATAATACAATAAAAACACATTCCCTTCATCATCATCATCATCATCAGCCGTCTCTTGTCCAATGTTGAACATAGGCCTCCCCCTTTAGTCTCCATATTTCCCTATCCTGAGCCAACCGCATCCAACCACTTCCTGCAACTCGTCTTATGTCATCAGACCACCTTGTCTGAGGCCTGCCGACACTTCTTCTACCCGTTCTGGGTCGCCATTCCAGGACTTTTTTGGTCCATCTAGAGTCTGTGATTCTGGCTATATGACCAGCCCAGCTCCATTTCTGGTTGGCAGCCCTATGGACCACATCGGCGATCTTTGTTCTCGCTCTAATCCATGTATTGGTTTTTCTGTCTCTCAACGAAATACCCAGCATTCTCCTTTCCATGGCTCTCTGTGTCACTGATAATTTGTGTAAAATTTTTTTCGTGAACACAAAAGTTTCACAGCCATATGTCAGTACAGGGAGAACACAAGCATCAAAAAGTTTCTTCTTTAAGTAATGTGAATACTTCGGAGATTTCAGGATATATGAGAGCTTACCAAAGGCGGCCCATGCTAATTAATAAATTAATATTCCCTTAATAAATAATAAAATAAGATTTCAGTACAGCCCTCTTTTTGAATTAAAAATTAACCATCGGGTAACCCCACTTCTACTCCCCTCCCTCTCAACTCCCTACCATTTTTTAATACAAGATAACATGTTTTTTAATTAAACTTAGTTCATGATTAGACATGGTGGCGTTCGTATCTCTATAAATCTGCATTTGTTTTTTTTTTTTCAATACTGCATAATATATACTATGATGATGGTGAAGGTGGAGGTGTATTTTAGTATTTGCATGTTGGTGTTGTTAGTGTCTTGAAAAAAAAACGGGTACGTTCCGAAACCGGTACACTTAAAAAGTCGGTAAGTAGTTATATACTTATATTTACAAACATTAGTTAAAATGTTTGACTACAAAGTTAATGCTTTAAAAATATTTTTTTTTTTTTTTTAATTTACAAAAATGAACGAAAAAATATAAGTTGTCTTTGCTTTAA
The DNA here is from genome assembly GCF_059751315.1 of Micrasema longulum. Classification (NCBI taxonomy): domain Eukaryota; kingdom Metazoa; phylum Arthropoda; class Insecta; order Trichoptera; family Brachycentridae; genus Micrasema; species Micrasema longulum. The sequence goes on from NW_028278005.1 coordinate 259,880, forward strand.
GAATCTTAGATGCAAAAATGGTTATTTTAATCAGTATTGTATATGATTTATCAATTAAAAACTTGAAATAAATCAAGTCTGACGCATGGTAAAATTCAACATTATTTTTGATGTCGTCTTCAAAAATGATCAAGAAGTTGCGATCCGATCTCTCATATTTTATAAAATATTTGATGATTTTTTCCAATTTGTATCAATTATGAATTCTTTCCATTCCATACAAGCTTTTACCTTCAGCTTCGCTCACGGAGTATGAGGAAGAAATTAGTTACATAATGAATTAATTTTGTCGTTCAACAATTACAATTTCCATGGTGGAATTATATATTTTCCAGAAAAAAAATGCCTGTACTAATTGCTCCTCTTCCAACTATCACCGAAAAAACGACGATTTATTAGTTTACGGTGACATTGCATCGTTGTTCACTTTCAACATAAATTCTTTTTTTTTGAGTTAAAAAATATTATTTTTACTTCGTAGCTTTCTAAATATACTTACCCAAAAGTTAAGGGGATGGTCGCTCCATTACAACGTTAAAAAAACCCAAACAGACAGACAAACATATTTTCGAATTTAAAACGTTAGGTATGAATTACTCATTAAAAATAGGTAACAATAATTTATACAACTTTTATTTATTAGTAAACACGAATTAAATAAAACATTGCATTACGTAAAGTCCTAGATTACTCTAATGATTCCACAATACACGAACATTAAAACGTTTTATAAAAATTCTATGCAACTCATCATTAAATGACATCATAAATATGAATTTTTCGTTATTACATTCAAACACAATACCGTGATTTTATGTGAGAGATTAAAACTTAAAATTTTATGCATTTAAATTCAGGACAAAAGTGCACGGATTGAAATGGTTTTGAGAGCAAAATACTATTATACTAATAAAATATTGCGAAATCTATTTTTCAGCCAACCATTAGCAACTTTATTATTTTCAATACGTATATTATTTATTTTATAGAAATATACGGTCATCAATACTTAAATACATATTTAATGTAAAGCTAAAAGACAGAGTCATCTCTAATCTTCATTTTATTTCATTTTTTATTGATATATTTTTTTTTACCCAAGAGTAACCATTCAATCAAAAATATTTTCCAAGAGTTCTATTTTTTTTATAAAATATAACTTTTTTCATTTTTCATTCGGCCCGGGTTCGAGAAATATAATAACATATCATCAAACGTATATCTACCCTGGTAGAACATTTTTGATCCGATAGCTCTACACTCAGGTATAAATCCTGAATAAAGAGATCAAGTAGAGATAAATTCATTTCGTTATGTAGTGGTTGACGCGCACGCTTACCATACTTGAGATCCCGTGTTTGATTTGTGAGAAGGTCGACACAAAATATTGATGGAAAAGGTGGTATTTTACTGCAATATTGAATGTTCCTTGACTGGCGCCTGAAGCATGAGACTGATATCTTCATGTAACAGGTGGTCGCAATACCCTGCTTTTCTTACAGTAACTGAGTGCCTTTTGCATCACTCGTATGCTTTAGGATTATACACACACTCAGTTACACACTTGCTCTCTTACATTTACATACAAATGCATACATTTAAGCATTTATCATTTGTCTCTTTTAACCGATGGTGTAAAGTCAATAAATTAGAACTAAATATTAAAAAATGCAAAATAATGTAATTTCATAGAACAAAACAACCAATTTCCTTCGAGTACCTATTAGAAAACTCCAAAATTAATGTAGTCAAGTCCATCAGAGATTTAGGAGTTGTTTTGGACTATAAACTGACATACAACGAGCATATAGATAATACAGTAAATAAATCACTGAAATTACTTGGCTTCATTAACAGAATATCCTCTGATTTTACTAATGTCCGTACAATCAAAACTCTTTATTGCTCAACTGTTCGCCCTATTCTTGAATATGCCTCAGTGGTCTGGTCTCCATTCTATGTCAATCGCATAAATCACATTGAATCAGTCCAACATCGCTTGCTTCGAAAAATAGCATGGATGCTTGGACTAGAGAGAGATAATTATTCTTATGCTGAAATAGAGTCAATGTTAAATATTTCTAGTCTACAAAAACGTAGAACTAATATTGACTCCATATATATGTTCGGCATACTAAATGGTATAATCGATGTTCCATCATTACTGGGACAAGTAAAATTCAATATTCCGACTCGTAGATTGAGAAACAATGAAGTACTATTCATCGATCAGCATAGAACAAACTATGGCCTAAATTCTCCAATGACCCGCCTTTGTCGTATTGTTAACTCAAGACAGGATCTGGACTTTTTTGGTTTAAGTTTACAACGATTTAAACGAGCACTAAATAAATAGTCCAGATCTTGTCTCGATGTCCCTTATGTTTGTCAATGCTTCTTTTTTTTTTTTTTAAATGTTTTAAACTATTCTTTTTTTGTAATATTTAAACCTTATAAATTGTATACATGGACAATGTCCGTTAATAAATAAATAAATAAATAAATAAATATTAAATAAAATGAATTATTCCGTAATGTTAAGCAGACAATAATTATGAAGGATCAGTTTTTTTGTTGAAGCATGATATTCGCCCCACACGCCGATAAGTTTTTAAAAAAATAAATAAAGCCAGCAAAGAGACAATTGATGGTAAAAAAAAACTCAACAAAACACGCTTGATACCGACTTCAAAAAATATCAAAGTCTTGTCGTTTTTCTAAAACACGATATTTTATCGATCATTAATATAAATTTCAACAATAAATTTATCAAATTAGGTGCTAATTAAATATAAACTAAAGAATGTTTACCATAATATAGATTGTAAATAAATTTGCCTTGGGGCTTGGTTGTAAGGTGATTTTTTAAAAACAATTACTGCTCCCGCGATTTGATCGAATCGTAAAAAATCCTCTGCTGAAAAACTTCGTTTTAAACAAATGTCGAGTTTTGAAGAATCGGGTTGTGGTCTTGTGGCTAGTGTCTTGGACTCACGGACCAAAGGTCCGTGGTTCGAATCCTACTCTACCCCAACTTGATTCCCATTTTCTAATAGTAAGTTATTTACAACTCGTTGAAGATGGCCCTCAAAATTAAATATTTGGGTTGATTATAAGAACGCAAATATTTCTTTTTAAAAATAAAAAAAAATTGGTCCGCAAATGTCAAAAAAAAAAAAACAAATACTGTAATTTTGAATTATTTCAAGTATGTTTTTCTACTTTTCGTAACTTCGAGAATTGTTATAAAATATTTTTTTCCTTCAAATATATATTTTGTTTAAGTGGTTGAAAAGGTGACAATTGAATTTACTTAGTTTCTTTGACCAATCAGACTAGTTTATTTTAGAAATTAAAACTATATATTATAAGCTACTTTTTAAATGTACTAAAGTCAGTCAAAAATATTTTAAGTAAAAAATTGGATTTCACGCTATTTCTTAAACCTTCTTCTACAATTTGCTGCAGTAATAATTTTCTACGTCAACGGGTAGGAGAATTGCAGTTGCTTGCAAAATGACTGACATCAATGTTCGTATAAGTCAGCGATCTGTGATTGAGTTCTTGAATGCAAAAGGTGAAATGCCTATTCATCAATATGTACGGTGATACAATAAAGGGTGTCAACGATGTTAGATGATGGGTTCATAGCTGTAACAAAGCCGAAGAACAAACACCACTGGCCGATGAAAAGCGAAGCGACAGGCCGTTGACTGCATTGACTCCACGCGACATTCAGCGAGTCGCTCACATCATTCGTGGTGACCGCTGAATAACTACAGATGAATTGTATCACATTTTCTCCCCCAGTAAAGGCAGTGTAATGACAATTATTCAACAATTGGGGTACTCAAGGTTTGTGCAAGATAATGTTTAAGTTAATCAACCAGAATGAAAAAACTAGAAAAACAATAGCTTCACAACACTCGCAACGCTTCTGTTTGGAGGGAGAGGAGTTTCTGTAAAAAAATGTGACCAGATAGTACATTAAGGAGGCTGCGGCCAATTTGAGAAACAATATTGTACTTTTTACTGCAATGGAATACATGCGTCTGTTAAAAAGTGGACCAAAAATGTAGAAATGGATGAAATTTGTATTGAAAAACGACAAATTAATTGTAGATTGTGTGGTTTTTAACCTTTGTAATTGCAATTTAATTTCTTGAAAATTAAGTGGAGAAAAAAAAGAGAGCATTTGTTTTTTATTCTAACCATTGTAGTTAAGGGTGTCAATGTAAATGCATTTTGCAAAAACAATCATTATTTATAGTCTTGAGTATGTTGATAATTGGATTTTGTTAATTTTTTAACATCATGTTACAAATGCGAAGGTGTTACAATAAGTCATAATGTTGCTATAATTGTGGTTTTAAAAATGGTTATTTGACAATAGATATATTTTTTAATTGCTACTAAACTTTCACCAACAATTCAGAACTCATTAATCTACTTGCTTACCGTGTCCCCTCCAGGCCAACTAGACTCTCTGATATTTTCTATATTCGTAAATTTAAAACTAATCATCGGAAACATTCTACAATCCCTCGTATATGTGAAACATTTGACAAAAAATTTAATAGTCTTGATATATTTAACACTCCATACAATATGTACAGAAGAGAATTAATAGGCTTGATTCATGCTCTTCATCCATAATTCGTTTAATCAATAAATCAAATGCAATTTTCCACTCTCACTTTCCTTCAATCATCCTTTACCACTCCTTATCAATTTCCTTCTTTTCCTTTCCACTATCTCCTTGTTTTGTCCATATTTATCTTATTTTAATATATAGTATATTTATTATTTATATAGTTTAAACTTCAAGCCGTCGTCGCTTTATTACAGTATTATTAAGTGAATACATATAATTGGATGGCAGGCCCTACTATGTTTACATTTTAAATATTCATTTAACCTGTACATCTGTTTGTATTCGAAATAAATAAAATAAAATAAAATAAATCCCAACTTCTCTTTCATATTTTTTTTGCATCCAAAGCATCCAAGCAAAACATCCAAACTTTATAAAATACCATGGAGACTTTTCTCCATCTTCCTTATTCAAAAAACGATTCAAGCCTGTAATATTAATAGTTTCCTAAAAATATTTTTCAAGAAATGTATTCTTATGCTTGTAAATTTAGTTTGAGAGCATAACATTAAAACCTAAATTTTAAATAAATTTTTAATTTCTTTCTTTTTTCCATCGTCTTTTTTATTTTATTTATATATATATATAAATAGTTGGATAATTTATATAGCGCCATTTTTGTGAAAATCACCTCAAGGGCGCTGTTTAATTAATAAATATCCCAGTACGTCTTGCAGCTACTGAGCGCATGGACGGTTGGGATTCTCGTTCCTCGTTTTCAATTAAGATCAATAAACAATTATAACAGATAGGAGCTAGATTACAGGACGTCTTGCAGTTACACAGCGCATAGACAGTTAGAAATTTAGCGCCCATTTACACATTTTAAAAATTGACAAATAAATTTCATGTATTAAAAAATAATAATAATATGAATAATAAAAATAAGTAAGATAACAACACATCTTGCATCTACTAAGCGCATAGACGATTGGAATTCTAGACCCCATATACAAAATTTTGGTATTTTAAAGTTGATATATGAAAGCTAGATAACTAATCATCGTGCAGCTACAAAGCGCATGGACAAGAGGAATTCCAGCAAAGTTAAAACAATATCTATAAATTTATAAAAATTAGAGTATAGTAGTAAATTGGTCAAGTGTTCATGCCAAGAAATAAGCAATAAAAAACTCAATAAATCAAACACTGTTGGCCCGCTGGCTAGTAGATAGTTTCTGGAAACGCACGTGTGTAGTACTATTATGCCTTTTGTTCCAATGACTTGGTGTCCATTTTGGTCTGTATTATTTCGTTTTATGACACGCAACATTCCTGTTCAAATTCACTTTGTTACATGAATATTACACAAACGCGTGTATGAGCGGTTTGATTTATCATTTTGTATATTATTAGAAGACAGATATTTGAAATATTATGTACCCACACAAATAATATGAAATTTCATAAGAAATAGGCTTACTTGCGTTTTTTATAATGCATATTATTATTCATTCAAACGTTGATTTAATCCAAGAGATACACAAAAAATCCGACTTTTTTGCGTGTTCTATGTCAACTGAAAAAAAGCGCAATTTTGCCAATAACCAAACCCGAGCTGTCACATAACGAGAATGTAAAACAATATTTCGATATTGTAAAAATCTGAAATTGATTTAATAAAAAGTGATTTGTTTCAAACGGGAACATTGGTAGCAAATGTGTTTTAATGTACAAACATAATATTTGTATTGTTAACTTTTGTATGTGTGTGTGTTGATGCTCCCTCATATATGTGTTTGAGTTTATGGATGGGTTTATTAAGCGAGTGCACGGCTTCACTATGTCCCGGTGGCGTGTTCAAATTAGATATGGCGTGATGGCAGATCGACCGCAAAATCTGCAATCGAATGGTTACAGAGTGCATACTGTGTTGTGACAGACTATTCTTTGGTTGAGACCCTACCTATTGTAAACAATATACATATTTACTAGTGAAACCCCAATAACTGTACGTATTTTATAATAAAAAAAAAACAATTATTCTACCAGCCATGCTTAAAGCGTAAGAAAGTAAGTAAAATCTAAGTGACTTAATAAATAACCTAAAGTCGGAAAATTCGGGACAAAAAACCGAATTGTTTTATCACAAGGTTTGGTTTCGTAAAATGTCTCGAACAAACGAAGTTTCCTTACGCTTCCAAGTAAGTGTGGATAGTTCCTGTATCCCTTTTCCACTAGGTTGGGTACACAAGTCTAAAACAGGAACCAAATCAAGCGGAAGTAATTTGAAACACACTGAACCAAGTAGAACTTCTTTACTACTTGGATAGTTACCCACACTTCTAGATCAGAAAGAGAAACAAACTGTCATTAGGTGGTTAAATCTTTGATTTTAACTCAATTGGATTTAGTATATTGCTCTTTCAATTCATGATCACGTATTTATTAAAAGACAGATATGTATTTTTCTTTTTGCAAGAAGTTCTGACCGATTTGTATCGTTCACTATATCACTAAAATCCTCTTAATTTTTGGTTAAGGTAGCTAAAAACGTATTTGACAACTTCTAACTTGCCCTTGCGTGCAAAGTTTATGCATTTTATAATGATGTTTCCTAAATTAAAAATATTTTTTTTAATAGTTTTCACTTGAGTTACCCAAATAATTTATCATAATAATATCATTGTTCCCATCCGGCGGTGGCGTGGAGCACTGTGCATTAAAACACCAAATACAGTAATTTTTGATAATTCGTTATAATATGTACATTTGGGTAATGTATTACGGTTAAAGTGCCAGTCTCGGGACAGTAGAATGTTGAAGCAAACAACAAACTTGAAAATCAATTTTCCGCCTTAAAGCCTTCCAGAAATCAATCTAGAAATCTCAATAATAAGGCAGTTTTATTATTGAAAACGCTAAAATTATTTTATTTTCCTGTATTTCAGTGTTTTGTAAGATGTAAGGTATGTTGATTGGTAACAACAACATTTCTACATACCACATATGTATGTATATTGGAATAGCCACTACACGGTAGTGTCTCCTAGAAAAAACAGCGACCACTGACAGGCCTCAATTTTTCATTATTTTTATTAACATATTACAACAGAGATGAAGAACATTTAAGAGAAGGTAATATAGAAGTCCAGGCATCTACAGGGCTTATGACCTATCAATGGCTGGTTTAAGTGGCCACTTTACACACTGTGTAACATTCACCATTCTGCCTATATTTGAACATCTATATTCCTTCAATTTTTTCATCTGTTGATGTTTGTGAAGTTAAAGAGCTGAAACCTTTATTTATGCAGATGAGATTCAACTAATTTAATTATTTCACCTACATACTAGGCAACGCCTGGAAATATTTTTTTTTCAATTTCTATACTTCTTCATGGACTAGGTAATTTATCAACAATATTTGGACAAACTCAAAATATTGTTTATTATTTTTATTACTAACAATCAAAGTACCATTAACAAACAGTAAGCTGTTTCGTTTTCTTCGTATTTCAAATGGCTCAGCATGCTGTTTAAATCATAGAGAAAAAAATACGTTTATATCGGTTCATGAATAATATATATTTGTTTTTCAATCTAGAATCTGGCATTTTATTTTCCACAAACGCCTGATCGAAACATTGTTATTATCCTGAGATAAGCTACATTTTGGTTGACAGCACACGCTGCCCCTCGAATGTGAGGCAATTTGTCAAAAACAAAACTGGTCAAGTGCGTATGCAAATTCGGCGATCGACTCAATGGAGCCATGTGATACTGTCAGAGACGGATGGAGCTTTCACACTGTGAAGAGTGTTTTACACGAAGGTGATTTTAACCCACTGCCCAGGGTCACGTTAAGATTCAGCACCCTCTGTAGGTTCCAAAATACACCCTGTTCTTTATGATATGGATATTTTTAAACTCTGACCTCATCTTAAAAATCAAATACTTCTAGAAATATACGCGTCATTAAGGGGTATGAAACACTAACATTTTAAAAGTAAACAGGAAAAAAAATCGTTGATTTTTCTTAAGATACATTTTTTTAAATAAATTAACTTGATATTGTATGCGTTATGAGACACGACACACATTTTTATTTAACAGGGTTTTTTGTTGTGAAACATATAAATATACATTTATAAATAAGTCTTGTTTTATTTAGAATATTGTAGTATATTAGTATAGGGGTAGAATTTTGATAATAGTTGTTTAAACATTTCACTTTTACTTCCTTTTACTACCATCACGCCATTTTCCCGGGGAAGTAGGCAGAGAGGACAAGGGTAGGCAAAATGCTAGAAGCGATTATCCTGATAAATATTCCTATTTTCTTATTTATTGCCAATGCAGACAATCGGTAGAATTTTATATAAAATTTGGTAATGTATCCAAAATAAAACACGTTTTTTGGATTTTAATTTTGCTTAGTATTTTTTGCTGTACGAGAGCATATATTGTTAAAAAGGACACAATATACGGCTCTTGTATATTTTCAAAAATATAGAAGAACTAAAATCTAATTAATGTGTTTTATTTTGGATACCATACCAAATTCCTATTTATTTTCAAATATATCGTCATGCATGCTTTTGACATAACCGATTTTAGTTCTTTTAAAATTTCGTTATTATTGTATTATATGTTGTACCACCATTGCTTGGCCTCTTCTATAAAATAAAAGGCCGGCATATAAAAAAATAAAAAAATATGTGTACGACGCTTACGTTAAGGGCAAACTGGGCTATATAATCGCCTTGTGGATAACCGGTAACATGACAAGTATACAAAGACTACAAAATACAATGAAAAACTAAACTAAACTTTTATTAAATGAATCGGCATTCACTTCGTAACACTTCCGTATAAAATATTTTGAAAATAAAACTTTGTTACCAGTTTTACACAGTTTCATTAAAAGTTTTCTATCAACCGTTGATGGGATTAGTGTTCTTGTAAAATAATACAATTGTGTAACATTAATAACGAATTTTTATTTTTATTATAATTTTACTTGACTTCCACAATTTAACTGGGTGAAAAAACACGCCAGTTTAATATAAAATACGTAACTAATATTAAGACGATAAAAGTTGTGCACATAATCGCATTATGAAACATGAAAGATCACATCATAACAGTCACCAAAAAGTGTTGACATACACACATATTATATTATACAATAACAATACTACTTAATTAAAAAGTTAGAACAAATTAATACAAAAATACTATATAATGGACTTAATTACTACAATTATCTACCAGGCTGATTTAAAAAATGCGTTGGAGACAAAATTAAAATCAATATTTAAAATCACACAATGACCACATTCCACTTATCAGACGAGACAAGAAATAATTTAACCTAACATGTTACGTTATATCTTTGAGCTTCGCAAATTTGACCACATAACCGAGTATCGCACGCAACTACACTGGCTCAGTATCAGGCATAGAAGAAACATTCACATTCTATCACTTTTTTACAATATTTTAAATAATCCCACTTCACCTGTTTATCTGAGAGAGCTTTTCCAACCTCTTTCACAACACGGACTATCTCTTCGTTCTAGTAACGAGATCCCTATTAATACCCTGTTATCGCTTCAATTTTCTTGCCTCCTCTTTCACAGTAGTAGCCGCTCGATCGTGGAATAATCTACCCACTAATGTTAAAGACGCCCCCTTCTTTATTAACATTGAAGTCAATATTAAAATTAAAATGGTTCCTTTATTCTTCTCTTTCTATCCCAAAATCTCTCTTCTCTTCCATAGTGTAGTGTTAATTTTTTAAATATTTTTATTTTGTTAATTTTTGTTTTAAATTTTTGTAAAAATTTGTAAGATTCAATACGTCCAAGTATTTGTAATTTTCACAAATTGAACGGTTTGGGTAGGTAGGAAAAAATTGCCTTAAGGCAATATGCCTTCCCTTATATGAATATAAAGTGTAAAATAAATAAATACAACATTAGTGGGTTTTTAAAAATAATTATAAATACGTTTCTGTTTTGAACCACTTTTTTTTCTACCTACCGGTTTCAAAGCTGCACTAGCTTCTTTATTAAGGTTTCATCAATTAATAATAATAAACCTTTTCCTAAAATGTTTCGATTTAATATTATTCAGTAAACGCTGTTTATTCAAAATAGGGTAAGATTCATTTTTTATTTATACCTTAATATTGAAGCTTGTGTAGCTTTGAAATCGGTCGGTAGAAAATAAATGCGGCTAAAAACTGAGAGAGAGATAGAGTTGTTTCATACTTATTTTATTATAATTGATCATAAAGTTAGTGCTTCAAATACAAATTTAAATCACTAACTGATGTTTAAATGTAGGCAAAATGGTGAATGTTACACAGAGTGTTAAGTGGCCACTTAAACCAGCCAATGACAGGTCACAAGTCCTGTAAATCTCTCGACTTCCATATTACCTTCTTTAAGGTATTTTCCATCATTGTTGTAATTTGTTAATATAAATAATAATATTAATCAAATATTTTTCAAAGCTTCTAGTTTTATAAACACTTGTCTCTAAACATTATTTTTTTTAGTGTTGAGCTGTTTGAAAATCCTGGACGTATTGAGAACCTCATACATAAAAGAGCGGGGGCTCGGTCACGTCACAGAATTATTAACGTGCTAGCAAGCAGATTTAATTAATGGAGTAATTTTGATCCCGCGTGGGTCGACTTCAGCAGTTGAAGTGATTCCACTCTGGTCGACCTTTCAAATCGAGCGGGCTAATGCTTTGCTCACACACGTTGTCTGCAAACTTAGCTGTTAACTCCAATGTAGTTTATAGAGCATACACCCTGTACCGGAGTTCTTTCAACTGGATGGCGTTGTGCAAATATGTGTCAAGCCACACCAACCTCCAACAGAGATAATTAATGTTTAACATCAGGCCCATTTTCAAAACGAAAAAAATCGATAAATAGTTTAGCTTGACTGTTACGTTTAAAATATATAAAGTACTTTAAAAGGCTAAAACTTTTTTTTTATTATATTTTTTTATATAAAAAAATAACAAAAAAGAACGATAGCACATTTTTTCGGAAAGGTACCTTTGTAATAACAATAACACATTTTATCAATATACAAATATAAAAATACACATCAATGGAAAATTACCAATTGAATATAATATATTTAGTGGGAAACTTTTAAGTAAAAAATGGATGAAATTGAAATAAAAGCTTCGTGTTCTAAACCAGAAGTAAAAACACCTTTAGATTTACTATCAATATGAATCCCCAAATTATAAAAAATATGCTGCTGTTGGTAAACAAAACTTGTAGCAATTCTGGCAAAAATAGTGTATTTTGCGGGGAACACACTTTTGCAATATTGTTAGCCTCATATTAATGTTAATTCGCAGCCAAACGTTAAGGATTTTAAACAAGTGTAAATTTTTTTTTCTCCAGTTGCATGGTTTTTGGTTACGACATCGAGATATAACGTATAATTTGTAAATTAAAGCATATTAAACTATTTTTTCTAAGTAAGAATATCACTCTTGGATCATTATTCTAATACAAAGAGTTTTTTTTTTCAATATTGTGGCTTGACAAATTTTTGCATGACACTATCCACTCTTAGTATTAACAAAGAAATCCGGGAATTTATTTTTTTACTTTAAGAATAAATTTACATTTTAAAATAATTTTTTTTTTTTTTTTGTTTTTAAAGACGCGTTAAAGAAGTGGTTGAAATAGTACGGATATAAAATAAAGATTAAGATTTCTATTGGCACGGAGAATTAAATTAAATAAGTTTCAATAAAAATGTAATATAAATAAAAAACAACGGAATACAAGTACAAATTAAACCCGTTCTTTTGCACTATAAATTTCATAATTTGACTCCTAAATCAAAATAGATACATGAGGTTATTTTAATTGAAACTTTTTCAGAATTTTTATTCTGTAAGGAAAATATCACATACAACGAAAACCGATTAAAAAGAATGAAATGGATTTTGAATAATAAATTGTATTTTCAAAATTAATATAAACATTGTAGAAAAATGTTTTCATACATAAATGTAAAAAAGAAATTCAATAAAAATACGTTCGTAGAAAAACGCGACATGTTTGGCCTGGGTATTGTGACGTCAAGATTTGTGTATTGTTCTACACAAATTTCAATAGCCACGAACAAATTACAAGAATTATAACGTATTAGGGACGTGGCCAATGGAATCACCGTTATTGCGGGAATTCAAAATTAAAAATTTAAAAGTATTTTTTATGCTACAATAAGCAAAATTTTTTTCTGGGCGGTATTTCATAGAACATTGTTACTTTAAAAATGTAGAAAAAAATTATATTACAACAATAATTTCAAATTTGTTAGTTTAAAATACGGCTTTATTTGTGTGACTTTGATTTTTAAATTATTGGGTTTGTTGCAAACATGGCAACCTTGACGTTTTGCAAAATTGACAGCCTCCAATATTGAATGAATTATATCACTATAATATGATGATCATTTCAGCACTAGTTACATAAAAAAATATTATCTGGTTTTGAAAAGAATTTAATTTACAAAAATATTGTTAAAGCTGTAATTTGTACAGTCATCTGAATTTGTTCGTGGGTATATACAAAAAAATATATTTGTATACACTATTTTTTTACCCAATAAAATATATAAATAAGTCTTACAACAGAACATGAAAAAAATACTATATATACAGTTCTTTTCAATTTCATTTATTGTCAATTTTTAGTTTAATTGTTGTCCTGTAGAACTCTACCCTAGACGCAATACTTCTATCCAAGTCTTCTACAGCAATGGTTATAAATCAATTGGCCGCGCCCGTTTGGAGAAACTTGCCGGTGACTTTACTTATGGGGCGGAAAAATTGGAAATTAATGAAAAAGTCAAAGCAGTAACACGTAATCGAACGGGCAGACGGCCATTGTTGGCAGAAATTCCACCGGACCTGGTCGACTTTATACCCGTGGAAAGAATTTGGGAGCAAATAGACTTTTTAAAGAATTTCCTAACTCCTGTTTTTACCCTCTCATTCTGATTCGTTATTGATCGGCGATTCTTTTTTATAGCCGAAATTCAATTTGAAATTAGATTTATTACGTTGACAAAGAAGGACTAGCCAAATTATGATTAACTTATTTTGTTATTTTTTTTTTGTAATTTTCTAAATTTTTGTCCATTAGAATATAAAAGCAAAAGTTCATGAATGAATATTGAAATAATAAACAAAATACGGATTTGTCATTGAAATTTTTTTGTGATTTATGTTTTTGATACCAATTTTTTTATATTTTTAAAATCAATAAAATATATATGTTATCAATAAAATTCGAAAATACGACCCATTTAAAACATATTTAAAAAAAAAAAACAAAGATACGTAAAATAATATTTTAAGATACGCATTGTCTCATTAAATTTGCTAAGCAATAGATTTTTCAAATTTAGCTTATAATATTTTTTAACTGTTTTTTTTTGTTTAATTGCAAATTCATGTTGCATTTAAAAAAATGAAAACACGTAAGAAAAAATACTTGACACAATGGCTATTATGGCTCAACACGGGCACAGCCTAAAAAGCCTTAATAAGTGTAATTAACAAACTAGTGTAATTTTGAATAAATAAATAATGAAATGTTTTTTATATGAATAAAATAATAAAGTAAATCATTAATTTTCTCGGATGAGCATTCACCCTTTAAACCCCTAGACCTCCCCTCCAAAAAAAAAGCACCGGCTGACAAAAAAGCGGCTGGGTAAGATAGGGGTAGAGGTTTTTGGAAGAAATGCTAGTGCAAAAAATTAAGGATTTTCTCTATTTTCGAATTTTTTTTTAAAATAGGAGTTGTAGAGGAAAAAAGGCAGATTTAAAAAAAAAGTTACTATTAAGAAATTTCCTCAGAAGTTTCGCGATCTAGCTCTGAAACACCGGATTTTCAAATATAAATAAAAATGAAAAACATTTTGCAAGGGCCTGATCATGAATTCATTTTTGTATCTAAAACATAAAAAATAATTCACAATTGAATTATAATTTATGTAGTCTCGAAAACTTAAAAAAAATCTGGCAAAATAGAAACTTATATTTTCTTTATTCACTTATATTTATGTTGAACATTAATTAAAAAAATATATCCACTTGAGTTTGCTCATTGCTATAAGCAGTACCTTCCAGCGTTGCTGATCAAAAAATAGACTAGTCAAAATCCATACATTAACCCGTCCGTTCCTGTGATTTAAATGGCGTTGCAAATAGCACTTAATTAATAAAAAAAATGTAATCTGTAAGTAAGCCGTTACCCATAAGAAAAAATATTGTCACCTATATATCACATATAGGTGAATTAGACAATTTTTAATGAAATATTTTGTCCATTAAAATATCAAAAAATGACAAAATATCGAGAGCCCTAAGACAAAGATATTAAATATTAATTTAAGGGAAAGATATGTAATTTAATTAGATCACTAAACAGACACACTCATAATTGTAATGAGATAAAGAGAAAGAGTGATTATCAAGCAAACCTAACCTTACCTTAGGTGAACTAAGGTTAACCTAAGATAACTCCAAGATACCACACAGTGACTCGAAAGAGTTTTTTCACACAGTATGTAAAGGTTAAAAAAAATGTTTTTGAATGAGAAATACACATATTAACTATTGAATTACAGCTGTTTTTTTTACTAGCAGATTAAGCCTGAACGTACGTATACATATTTCTCATTATTCAATTAATGTTAAAAATAATAACATTTTGTGGTACATTCAAATGGTGATGACTAGGTGAAATGGTTTTCCTATTTTCTGGGAAATCGAATCCTATCAAGGTATTCAGTGAAGATGGTCCCAATTATTTTAGGGTTGCGTCATCTTTTAGGTAGCTCGGACGAGGTTAGACCCCTTAGGTCTGGGGAAATGTGAGGCCGGCTTAGACATAATCGCACTGAACTTTGCCTACCGCATTGTCTCAGGTTTCCTGCTTGATCGAACTCCATCACCACACCCTATCTACCTACACAAAACAACGAGAGTAGCTAAACATGAATAGATGAATTCGAAAACCTACTTTATTTTACACATGACGCCAATGTCATATTACATTCGAATGTATTAGCAATCTCAAAACAAATGCTAAAAATGGTCTTCTTTCTTTCCAACATGCCATTTCATTTAATATAATATTTAACGATCTGTCGTTTATTATTATGAATTATGATCGATTGATATTTTCATACCTTACATATTGCAGCAAATAAACTTCCTCATTCCAATTACTTATTTCTAGTTTGGACAGCATTACAAAAAAAAAACTTTAATACATATTTTATGTTAATTAATTTTACGCAAATAGATTTTTGGTTCAGTGGTTTTGTTTTTAATTGCATTTTTTAAATTTAATTTTCTATGATATATTTATTTTTGTCATTTGTTTATTCTTTTTCGGGATGTATTTTAAGCTTCTTAATTTATTTTAATAATAAAAGCCTTTAAAGCGTTTATTTGAGTAAAAATAACATAACATAAAATGAAAACTACATATTGTTGGGAACAAACTTAGTACAGTTATTGATTTATTTATTCAAGTTAATTTAACAGCATCCAATAAGTAGGTAACTCTATAATAAAATTGAAAAAAACGAATTTATCTTAACAATCATCATCATTCCCCTTTCTTTACCCAGTGGTGTATCGAGCACTGCATTTGTAAACCAAATGCAGCGTATTTCCATCGTGTGTTACATTAAGGTAAGGTAATTAGTCTTACGCTTCAGGTGTCAGTCCAGGAACAATGAAATAGTGCGGTCTAAAAACTATTTTAAATTAATATCCAGAAATAGAATTGTAGGTGAATGCGACAAAACGAGGCGGACTTATCTTTTTTCGATTTGCTTTTTCCGGATTTTCACTTAATAGCAGCTATCGGTTCTATTTCACACACTGAACTTCATTATTCTATCTGCCTGGACAGATATTTAAAATTATATTTAAACTTTATCATCACTAATTCGACAAGGCGCCATGGTTAGATTAGACGCCAACTATAAAACTGGCGTCGTACGTTCGATTCTCACTAGATTTTTTTATATTTTTTATTAATCAATATATTTCATAAATGGTTAATGTTTTTTTTATTATAAACAAATATACTTTTATACATCTTGTAAATGTTATAACTGTTTTTCTCCAAAAAAAGATACTAACTCTTGTGCTAGGAGAGTGACTTTCAAAGTTATTTATTTATGAGAACTGATATTATTTTGAATATACGAGTACACGAGAAAAAAAAACTTATAGTATATAAAAAGAAAACCAGAAAACAATAGTTTATTCATACTAATTAAAATTGAATTCAGTTTTTACACTTGTTCAAAAATTTTCTTTACTTTGAATTTATTTATTGAAATATTAGTTTTTAGTTCATTGGGGAGAGTATTGTAATTTTTGACTCCTTTAAAGACAAACCTATTTAGACCATAATTTGTGTGTAATTTAGGGATTTGAATATATTTTAATTTTAATTTTTTTCTTTGTAAATTTGTAAAATGGAATTGATTTAATAAACAGTGTCTAATGTATTAACATTAAATAATTTATTTGAAATTTCCAAATTGAATGTAGTCAGTTCCTTTAAAATTACTTTAATAATTGATCTTTTTACTATTTTAAAAGGCCTTAATATATTGGCATATGCACCACCCTATCCGACAGTACCATGTTGTAACAAAGATTGTGAAATTAAGTTATAAAATTTTTTAACATTTTTGATTTTTTAAATTTTCCTTTATCTAATACACATGTTTTTTAATTTTCTAATACTTTTAACTAGGTCACTAATATGGTCTTTCCATTTTAAGTTTTGGTCTATGTATACACCAAGTGATTTAATTTTATCTGTTGTATTAAGTACTGAACATGTTGGGTCGTAGTTAGTTTTCTTGGGATTGTTTTGGTGAATAATTATTTTTATTACTGAATCTGAATTTGTTTCGTTATAAAAAAATGGGATGATTTTTGTCTTTTCCGTATTTAAAGATAAAACATTTTTGTCTAATCATAATTTAAATTTATTTATTACGTCATTACCTACTAAATTTACTGAGTTCTACTTAACAAAAACAACCGTTTATTTGCAAGAAAAAAAATCGAAAAAAAATTGTTTTTTTGTCTTTGTGCTGTGGTGTGTGGAAGGTTTAACTGTTGTGTTGGGGAGTTGTGTTGGTAATTGATTGTCGACTCTACCATTATCTCTCTAGATAGGTCAACCAGCGTGTAAACGCTATGCGGAGATGTTTTTATTCCTCCGCTGCAGGCTAAAATGTGGTGTAGGAAGTCGTCAGAAGTCCTACATCCAACATGTCACGCGTAGCCCACATTTTACTCTTCAAAAGGTTGCTTCTAACTTCATTAATAAATAAAAGTCAGGACTTCCATAAATAGTTTACCACTATTTAAAAGCAAAATATAAATAAATTAACGAGATAAGCTATAAAATATTTAATTTATAAAACGGAGCATTTAATTAAAGATCGTATTAGTATTTTCCTTATAATCTTTCCTACGCTTAAATAATTAAATACAAAAATGGAACCCATGATTTAAGTTTAGATTTATCTCCCTTCGATTCCCTTTTAAGATATTTCAAATTTTGTGCAAAAAACATTCATCCAGGTTCTATTATTTTCACACATAACTTCAGACTTAAGTTGCTCCCGTTTACCACGGACAAATTAATGATATAATATTTCAATTTTGAGTGTGATTTATAACCCCTGCATTTGATTTATTAAACCCATGAAGAGCTTTAAAATACAGGATTTACAAAAACTGAAAATGGTGAAATAGGTTTTATCTTATACACAAAAAAGGGGTTTAATTTCTGTTCTCGAGACTCTTTTTGTATTTATCAAAGTAAAGATCTGTAAAATATTTCAAATCGTGTAACATTAACTGGCCACGTAACTCACGCGTGATGACTGACCTGATATTGGTCTGAAATGTTAAATTATTAATAAAGTTAAAAAATATATTTTATTATAAAGAGTGTAATTTTTCAGGAAAATTATAAAATATTTTTTCTTACGAGCTTGTCCAGAAAGGGCGAATTCCCGCGATTCCCTCGTGCGTAATACGTTATCGCGAATCAAACGCCAGTCGAGAGTCAGGCAAAGTGCACGCAATTTACGCGCGTATTTTGAAATCGCGCGATGCTTGTGGACGCGATGTAATGGTGCCCCGTATCTCGCCAACGCGCGAAACTTTCGCTGCGAATTCTTCCCTTCTGGACAAGCTTCTAATCGTGCTTTAGGTCCTGATTTTGATTCTTGGGAAGGTCGACATGAAATGTTTCTTCAACAGGTGGTTTATATTGCAATATTTTTTAGTCTCTGGACTGACACCTGAGGCGTAAGACTGATTTTAACTTTATGTTCAGATATGACCGAGATACGCTGCAGTTAAGGCACCAATGCGGGGTCTCATATTCCGTTAGACGCTGATAGAGAAATAATGATGGTGACAAAACAGCGTTTTATTTCTTTATTTTTGTTTTTTATTTAAATTAAATTTTTTTTAAATATATATATTTTTTGTTATTGTATTTTATTTTTGCACCACGACAGGCCAGGAGGCTTAATTACAGTAGCGGAATACATCACAGAACACCCAGACTTGAGAAAAATCACATTTTAATTTTTGTGTTCTCACCGGGAATCGAACCCGGAACCTTCCGTGCGTGAGTCAAGCGTCTTGACCACTACACCACGGAGGCTGCCAATTAGTTTTATTAACTTGATACAGATGAGCAAAATTATCACAAATTTGTTGAAAATTAACTCAAGATAAAGACAATACAAAAATAAATACGTGTTTGAATTTTATTGATACCAAAATTTACTACATTTTTTCATATAAATATTTGCGTAATTATGATTTTCTTAACTGTGTCAATTTTTAGATAATTTTTTTTAACCGTAAATTACCGTATTAAAATATAGGAAACAAGTTGTGGTAGAGTTTAATAAGTTTTATTCGAACCTTGGACCGGACCTAATAATTCAGAGTGCACAAAACTATCCACGGAACCACAACCCGTCTCGATGACATTATAACATAAGTCTTAACTCCAGGGAACTAAAGTCCAATTATGTTTGGACTAATGTAGTACTTACCAATAGAACAATTAAACTCGAATTAAAGTCAATGTTAAACAATAATAGAAACCTTATATTTTTTATTTAAAAAAGTATAAAGACGTACAAAGTAATCTGAAAAACATTTTTAAAATCAAATTTTTTTTTGTTGTTCATCTCCAATACAAGTTTTAAAGCATTGTTAGTTATCTAAGAACAAAAATGTAAAATTAGTCAGCCCTTGTAAAAAAAAACAAAATCTCATGAAATTACATGTAATGCATTTAAAAGGGGTGACTATTACGCAGGGTTATGTTCAGGAAATTAACAACCCCTGTCATTACGGTAAAAATGTTGAAAAACCAATTCCTCAAAACATTACCGAAGGCGCTCGAGATCACATTACCAAATGTGAAAGTTTGGGGTTTGTTTACGTATTTGTGTATATTTATATTTGACTTGGCCATTTCTCATGTTCTCGCCGCCCTCACGCGATGCCACCCTATGAAGGGTTGAAGGGAATTTGTTTCCCTTAAATTGATGTGAATTTGATGACGAACATAACGCTAAACACCACTTTATGTGAATGTTTTTATTATCATGTCGTCATCAAACATGCTTTAATGTTTTCATTATTTATTTTCCAAGGAACTCTTGTTTTTTATTGAAATATTGTTGGGTTGCTTACAGGTATTATATTTTGTGTATCATGATTTTTTTTAAAATTAAATGTCATATAATTTTTTAGAATGATAAATTAATAATTTAAATATAATTTGAAAGAAAACGAAGTCGTTTTATCTCTCCATTCTCGATGACGTGTAGTTAGAACACATTTCATCCAATAACTTTAATATCTCAATAAATAAAATTAATGATAGTTTAAGATGTTTGGTATTCCATCGTTACACAACATACTTATTGGTTGAAATACTTTC
Source organism: Micrasema longulum (assembly GCF_059751315.1). NCBI lineage: Eukaryota > Metazoa > Arthropoda > Insecta > Trichoptera > Brachycentridae > Micrasema > Micrasema longulum. Next base: position 280,561 of record NW_028278005.1, read on the forward strand.
GTTTGAAATAATTAGTATATATTGAGAACAGAAAAAGCATTTTAACGACGAGCGGAGATAAATCCCTAATACAATAGAAAGTTTACCAAAGAGTATGAAATAATATATATTTGTCTCACATACTCTTACCGTCTTACTCTTGAAAATACAGATTTGTTCTGAAGCGAGAGAGATAATTTCACCCGTCACACGCGCGAAAAGCGAACTTGCCGGTATTTCTGCCAGACGTCAGTTAGTAGCTCTACGAGCCTTGTTAAAGACGGTCCTTTTGTCCGCGCTGCGAGCTGAACTAATGTTTTTTTTTTCAATATTCATTGTAAAATATTTTTACGTTTGACTTCAACTATAAATAATTTAAGAAATTTCCTATAAGTATTACTTTTTTTCAATATAAATATATATATTTTTTTAATGTGTAACAACTACACAACACCGTAATGGGCGGATGTTTCTGGCACAGTATAGAAACGATTCATGAAGACGGAAACATACATTATTGTTTTGGAAACACAGTTAAGTTAATGGATTTTTTAAGCTGTTGCGCTGTTCAATAAAACTTATTGAATTTTTATTCATTTAGGATAACAAGTAAGGTGAGTCCGTAATTATTTCAATACTCCATCACCACAATCGGAGTTGTAACATGCTAGGTAACTTATTCCCAAAGCCTTATTCTGATTATGCTCTAAATTCACGTCAGAGGTATATAAAATGGGTACGGAAGGCGTAAAAGTAAGCCCGGTTCAAATTTCGTTTCTAGAAATTATTATTCCTTCCTACAATATTTGTATTATATCCAAACTTTTGCAGATCTAAATATCAATCCTGATGACGCCGTTATGCAATCCGAAACATCAGAAAAGAGTGCGAATACGTGGCACAATAACACAGAAAAAAACCTTGTTCAAATATGAAGGGATTTGTATAAACTGAGATTAATGAATTATTCGGGAATTTCAGGCATTAACAGGGCATATACCTGTTACTATTTTTTTTAATTTTATTTTTGATAACCTAAATAGCACCATTCCAGTTAAATTGTACATATAAAGCGCTGTCGGCCTCATGGTGTGTAGTGCTCAGCGCGTTTGCCTACCATGCAAGAGGTCTCGGGGTCACATACGAGTACATAATAACGACATTCTGAATGAATGGCGGTATATTTGTCCCCGATAATTATCTTCGACAAAGGAAACACAGGTTTTTTTTACAACCTACCGCAATGCAGAACCAACCTGCCAATGGTTATGCCGGTAGAAAGAAAAATCGTTTTATTTAATCGTATCGCCTCGGATGTCGATAAATTTCAAGACAGTAGGATTTCTCTTAGGAGGGCAATTTTCAAATTGTAATGTGTTTGTCAATTTTACATGGATTTTTTTTCTCTTTTCTTTTTAATGAATCTAATATATACATACTGTTATTTGTTGAAAATTAATTGGATCCTCTCTAATGTTCTCAATGTAACTATCTAAATAAATCAAATAAATAAATGATATGATTATATTATCAATGATAAATCGTTCATCTCTGTTAAAAGATCGGTAAATTAAGATGAGTTTCTAAAAAGGGAAAATTATACATTAATTCATAAAGATTTGTTAGTAATTATCGTATTCAGAATAAGACCATTGAATTAATTCTCTCGGGATATATCGATCACACAAATCTTCGCCTAATTCTGACATCAGAGGGTAACTTAGAAATGGAATATGCACCTAGGCAGGTATCTTTACAAAAATTGGTCCGTCGTGACTCAACTTCCTAGTCTCTATGGGATGTAATTCGACCGTGATATATTTCATTACAATAAAGGTTCGTGTTGATTTCATCACCATCAGTTTTCATTTGCCTACTTTGTTTTAACGATTAATCATAATTATTTTAATAACATTATGATTTATTATTTCCTCGAGTTTATTTAAGAATGTTGTTGACTAAAATGTTTTTTCGCTTCGGTATACTCCAGGGACATTAGAAATATTAATAAGATACTTGTGATGTATATTATACAAGAGCTTTTCTTTATTCAAGATCATTGAGGAACTGTTTGTTGGTGATTAAACGTGTCCGGTTTGTACACTTAACCTGCACAGATTAGCCGGACCGTGTACATAAAAAAACTGCGCAGTTATCTTTAAGCCACAAATGCATACTTTCCTGTTTTGCATTAAAATAAAATATTTTTTGAATTCCTGGTTACGGGGAAAAATAATTTAAAACTCTCAATGGCATAAAAAATATAATACATTTATGCAATAGCATGGTAATATAAATGTCCATCAATATAAATCACTATTATTTTATTAAATTTAATATTTTTGACATAAAAAAAATATCATTTGTAGAAATACTAACTGAGAAATTTGAATATTAAACTTTTCAAAACTCCAGAAATGACAAAATTGTCGAATTGACAAAGTTGTCGAAATTTCAAATGATGTAAACTACAAACAGAAAGATGGATTTTAAAAAATCCATAAATGAACTCCTTAAATTATTTTTGAACTCTCTAACTTAATTATGAACTCTCTTTAATCCATAAATAAACTCTTTATTATTACTGGACTTAAAAAATACTCAACTTTTCATGATTTTAAATTATTATATCAAAATATTTATTACGATGGAAATTCCCATCACGATGCATTTAAGGGTTGTGTGAAAATCTGCGAAACTTCGTATTTTGATATGAACTGTTGTTTTATATACTTTTAGATAATCTTTTTAACAGAAAATTGTACATACATACTATATAAAACTTCACATCTGATATAATAATATTTCGAGCTTGAGAAATTATTTGTAAGATTTTTCAATCGTGCGAAGTCTTAATGTTGCAGTTCATCTTTTATTAAGAGATGGGCATTTCTCATAAGTAAATAAATACATTATTTTTAGTGGTGTTACTAGTAAAACACGGTTTGAATATGTCTTTACTTTATCCATCGTCAAATAATTGAGCAAATGTTTTATCTCAATAACAATTTAACAAGGTAAATGGTAAATAAATATTGCTTTTAAGCAAATTTCTGAATAATTTAATTTTCGGGCAAGTATCGAATCGAACATTGCTATCATGTCTGTCGACGCCATCGTTTTCGACGATACAAAGGATTCAAAGACAGTTTCATATAAAAATTATGCAAATTGGGCTGGAATCTATCAGCTCACCATCTTCGTATGTACATTACAACTGACATATTTTTTTATGTAATAATAAAAAAAATGATTGATAATTTGAGCCCATTACCGCAAAACGATTAGAAAAATTCAGTTCTAATTTGTGATATCCTAAATTAAATACTAGTTACACATCGCGTTTGTGTTAGATTATATTATTTACTTAAAACTAGAAGTTAGTGAGAAACTCTTTGAGCAACAGCTTTGTATCTTCGTTTTTAAAATATTTAAAAATGTACCCAATATACACTCTTATTGTCAATTATTGTATAAAAATAACTTATGTTGAAAAAAAACAGAAACAAAATCGTTAATAATTACAATTTTTTTGGCTTTTTGCGTGAAATCAAATAAAACAACGATTAAATGTTTTAATTTATTCCATGATTTGTGTTTACGTAAACAATTTATGGGAATAAAAAAACCCTTTTGTCATCTTTTACCTTGTGAAAAGGTGTGAATATTGTCTTAAAGCTCACTACAGAATAAAAACAACTTATGTTCAAGCACCTTTTTAAAGCATTCTTCATATTTACGAGTGCGCGTCACGATAGCCCAGAAATTCCAGAAGTTTGACCCAACTTTTTTCTACGAAACTTGCGTGTTCTGAAGCAATTTCATTTTAGTTTACAGAAACATACACTCCGCCATTATGCGACACAAACAGAACGAAAAACACGGGAAAGAAAATAACGAAATGTGTTTCTATTCTCTTGTTTAAGCAATTAACCCTTCAAATGTGATGGGGGTATCTTTTACATTAGGTTAGTGCTTTTATAATTCTTCTTCTAGCAGAACCTCAACAGGTTGAGAATAAACATTGCAAATGCACGATTTTGAACTAAAAAAATCTAACATTATTTTTGAACAAAAAAATACAGTACCCTAATCAACAGCGTGGTGCGTTAATTGATACATTAAAAAGAATTTGGCATAAAGATCAAAAAGTATTTCAGCGTCGCTGCACTTCAGCGGCGCCGAGCGACAGGATTTTGTATGGAGAAGACGAGCTATTATGCTGTTTATTTATCATTGAAAGTAATATTTCGTATTTCCGCTCTAGTACGGTTTGACCTTCAGAATAAGGTTTTTGGAAAATGTACGAGTAAGACTTATAGTGTGTTGGTTTTTTATCCAATTATATAAATGCGTCCTGTCCCTTGGGCTAAAACAAAATAAGCTTATAATTTATGTCGGCCTCGTGGTGTAATAGTCAGCGCGTTTGCTTACCATGCGAGAGATCTCGGGTTAGATGTCCGACATAGTTGATATGAAATATTTATTCAAAAGGCTGTTTTTACACCAGAATATTTCATAGTCCCTGGACTTGTACCTGAAGCGTAAGACTTTATTACCTTTTTCAAAAATAAAGTTGCTGCTGAGGCAGACTTTTGTGGAGACTTGCGGTGAACATGCTATGTCGAAATATCTTGGAAAATCATTATCATCATCATCTCTGCTCTACAATATGATCAGCTGGGTGCAGTCTATTATTAGCTCCTCAAACCATACGAAACTTGATGGTTTCTATTCAACCTGACGACCCATCAAATATAATTATATTAAATAAAAAACAAAGGCAGTAATAAATATAAGGTAATATTTTTACTATACACCAAAGTATTAATAATTTTAATGGCAAAAATAATAGCTTTATGAAAAAAAAAAACATGTAATTTAGGCACGACGCCACGCAAAAGTGTTTATATTATATTCATAGTGTACTGTAAATTTTTCGTTTATTTTTGTTTTAAATTTTGAATAAAGTTTTAATATTGTACACCTTAAATATGTTCATATAATTGTAATTTTCTCAAACTTAATGTTTTGGTTAGGTAAGAAGAAATTGCCTTATATGTATTTGTGTGTAAATGTATCTTAAGTGTCAAATATTTTTTTTTTAAATAGTTGTAAAAAACTGTTTCTTTGCGATACCATTCCTGAAAAAAACTTTCGCTTTCTCAAAAAAAAAAAACTAAGCTCCCAGAGAAGTTGAAACCATTAAGAGCCGGGTTATGTACTTCGGTGTGAATTAACCTAATTTCCCATTAATGTGTTGAACCGATGCAGGGTTAAGACTTGAACTTAGTGGAAGTAGAACGTGCCCCGTTCTTCTCGCAATTTACACTGGGACCATAAATATGTGCAAAGGTGCAGGAAAAACGAAGATTTATGGTCTGCAGTGCAAACGGGAAGCTTTTCTTTTCGGCGAGCTTTTACAAGAGTAGCAAAGAAACAATCAGAGAACTGAACATGCAAATAAATCGCTAGTTTAGTGGGACTTTATTGTGAAAACGAAGTCTTTATACACTTTTTTCAAGTCGATAAATCTTTGTAATACAAAAACAGTATCACTTGATAAACTTCTTATTAACATTAAAATTGCAAAAAAATATGTTCGTTTTTGGGTTTTCCTGTGGAAATTGCACTCGTTCTGACGTTTCGGATATAGTTGCAGAAACTATCTTTGCATTAACTTAAGTATGGTTTCTGGAACAAAAGCTAAAGCATTGAAACATGTTAAACCTACATGAGATATGAGCATACAAAATGTATTTGATTTTATTTATTAATTTATTTAAAAGAAACAACAACCATCGCAAAATTACAGTTTTTACTGATAAACAAATATTACAAAGCCAATTGAAGTTTTCTTCATAATTTTGAATATAATCTTAAAAAAGACAAACTTGTATAGGGTTGCTACGTATCAATAAAATAAAATGACAATGGCAGTGAAAATCTACGCATCTCTAAAAAAAATCAAACTCTCGTTACACAAGGATTTATTTTTGACATAAAACACATCATGAATTTAAGCGCCTTTTACAATTTAAACCCCTCCCCCGAATGAAGAGCCAAAAAAACAAAAAACTAAAGAGATGACGAACAAAAAGGAGACGAAAAAAATTTAAAACCTATATTTCATGTATGCGTAAAACAAAAAAAATAACGCCTTTTTTGCTAACTGAAAATTCGGAAATTTTTATGGCCATATATTTTAATATCAAAGAGTAAGTGACCACTTTTTTTACTTTCTGTAGATTTTAACAAACATGTTTTCTCTAGATTTTTGCAATAATTGATTTTTACCTAAAATTTATTAAAGCACTGTTGATAAAATCAAGAAAGAAGCTCTATGTTGGTTTGAACATATTTAGAGCAGATAGATGACAAAAAAACGGTTTAAAATATTTACAATGCGAATGCAAAAATAGAGGAATACCGAAAAAGACACGGCACGACCATCCACTTGAAGATGGACGTGTTAAAAGTCAGAATAATTGGCGCGCGTGCATGAGAATACATAAAAATATAGAAGAAACGAGATTTGTATGTAAAGTGAGTGATGTGGTGTTTTATCCTCTCTGCCTACATTTACGGTGAAATGGCGTAATGGTTTGTTGTTGTTGTTGAAATTAAAAATTATTTCGCTTCAAAATTTTTTTTGAATCCATGTACCCAGGATTAAAAATTAGGTACTTAAATATATTATTAAGTTTAAAGCGTACTGATTTAAATTATTACTGTTAAATAATTAATTATGTGTGTAGGTTTAATTTATTTGAATCATGAAACAAGGAACTTTTATATCTGCTCACATAAGTAAATATTTTATACGACTATTACATAATCAATCTGTAAAAAAGTTTTTTTTTCAAATTTAGCAAGTATATAATTTGAATTATAACTAATGATACAAAAAATATGTAAAAAATACAATTTGAAGAAATATTTGATAGGCAGACTACTGAATATTTCACAGTTATTATTATTACCTATTTCGGATAGTTTGTAAAGTCCCATTTTTGTAAAAAATAATCTTAAAGGCGCTTTATAATAAGTATTCCAACACACGGTTGAGATTCTAATTTCCCTTTTCCAATTACGATAGAATTTAATAACAGAAGCTAGTTAACGTCACGTTTTGGAGCTACAAAGCCATTGATGGTATGAAATTTTTTCCTTTTGTTTGTTTTAAAAAAATGACCTTTTAGTGTTTTTTTCAATCGTTTACAATTCAAAACTCGATTACAAAACGTCTTAAAGCTACAGATTTCATAGACGGTGATATAATTAAATCTTGATCTAATTGAAGTAATTTTATCGTTTTTTTTATTTTTAATATGTTTATATGCAGGACAAAAAACCACGAGGCCCAATTATAGTGGGGAATTACAGCACCCAGGTGTGAGAAAAAATACTTTTTATTTTGTTTTCTCACCGGGAATCAAACCTAAAACCTTCCGTGTGTCAATCGTCTTAACTATTACGCCACGGAAGCCACCAATAATTGATGAAATTCATACAAATAAGCTAAAATAACAAATGCCATGCAGCAAAGTGCATGTACGAATATAATTCTAGAAATCTTCAAATAATTTCAATTAAAAATATACATTTGGCAGAGTAGTAAGTTTTCAAATGTTCTTTACAAAAAGTTAACAATAAATAACTGAATAAATAAAAGACATAACTATTATAAAGCAGATAATTGGTAGAATTCCTTGTAAAATTTTGTAATATTTCCAAAATAAAACACGTTTATTGGATTTTAATTCTTCTTTTTTTTTTAATATAAGAGATGGTAAATTGTGACGCGCTTCGGCTTGCTGTTTGAAAATGTCCTAACAGAACAAAACGCGTCCCAATATACCCTCTTGTTTGTTTACTCAATAAACCCTCACGTGTTTTATTTTAGATACATTACCAAATTAAATAAAACACTGTGTTAGTGAGTAGAGTGATAACCTAACATCTAACAAAAGGTCATAAGCCTTGCAAGTGTTTAAACTTCAATATCGCGTTCTAAAAAAATTATCTAACATTGGTTGGTTGATTCAGAAGAAGAACTTGTAATGTCATTTAAAAAAAAAACATGTGCTTAAGAGTAACTTCGCCGTACAAATTCTCTAATTCTTAAAGCGTTTAAGAAAGCATTTTAAAAAAAAAGCATCATTAGAATTTAAATAACCGTACCTGCCCGAATACGACGCGACGTCTAATATAACGCAATCTATATGTATATTTGAAACCGGAATGAAAGGAAAAAATCACAAGTGAAGATTGGTGATCAGCATTTGCGTTCTATTCGGAGTTAAAGAACTCGAAATATAAGGTGAATGCTTTTCTTCGGAAATTTTTTTTAGTAAAAATGCCTCGTAATATTTTGACTAATACGGTAATATCAGGATATTTTTATCGCACAGGGATCATATTAAAATATTCTACCTTACTTGTTTAGAATTTTGTATTCTCCACGTTTTATACATATACCCACTTTTTTTTTTATTTTCAAATTTAAAAAAAAAATCTTCTCTTTTCTGGATCTTTCTTCTGTCTTAAATTCATTATCTGATCCCACATTCCTTATATTTAATGTGTAAAATAATATATTTTTATAAAGTGAACATGTGCAAGTTTTATCTCCTATTTAAAAGAAGCTGTTATTTGTAATCAATTAGATTTTTTCATATTTGTCTCATATTTTTTTAGTAAAAATTAATAACCAGTCTGTTTTTTGGTTGACTGGAATATATTGCCATTATTCAGCCAATTTACTTGTTCCTTGTTCTTTAATATTTTATATAAAAAAATATGTAAGTCCAAAACAAGTTTCAATGCAGAAGTTCCCCACAAAAACTATAATATCATAAAAGTCTCACTTGAAGTTGCAGCCAAGTTCCTTTGTAAGCTTTCACACCTCTGCTTTGATCTTGATAAAAGAGCAACTAGATCTGCATATCCGATTTCCTTAGAGTCTCTACCTGTATTCATAGTTAGTAACATAAATTGTAATGTGAATTTTATCTTTTAGCTCTAATCCAATTTTTTTTTTCGTACCATGTTGATTACGTCCGTGTCCAGGCGGATAAACAATATAATTATGTATGTTAAAAAGAATCCGAGCCCTGGACGAGCGTTTTCGTTTTCAATAGCTGCTCTCGGGCAGTTTTTTTTTGTTTTTTTTTTAAATCGACTAGAGATAAGTCCAGAGACTTATTCTGACAAAATTATTTTGTTTCGTCAATTTGTTCGTTTGTAATATATCCAACTCACTCTAACGCATTCAATTCGTATTTCGCTCTCGTTAACCCTGGCACAATATGAATGAATTTTCGAAACAATTTGTTTAAAAAATAAGGCAACTGCGTCTTGGGGTTGGCACATTCATCAATCATGCGTTGAGGTCACGGGTTCAAGCCGTGGCAATTTTTTTTTTATTTCAAAGATACTTGACTTCAATTTTTCCCTGTCCTAAGACTGGCTAGAAGAAATTTGGAAGACTAATCAGCATACATTTTTGTCACACATCATCCAAATACACTGAATTTGCTTAACCAATGCATTGCATCACAGGGTGTGGAACGGAAAAAAAGTGTAATGTTATATCGATTTACAAGAACATTTTTTTATAAATCTTTATGTAGCTTTGCTGTGTCATAAATAAAAATATTAATTATTCGCACCAGTTGTTATCTTTTTAAAGTTTAGTTTTGGAAAAATATTTTTACGCATCAATATTTCTTAATCTTAGCAGTCTGATTCTAAGTTCGCGATGATTCAATACGGGCTCGTGTTAACAGGAGTGCTATTCTGAACCACTCTCGTATTACGAGAAAACAGTTTTTTTGTGAATTTTGTATATAAATACACGAGATAATACGGGCACGAGAGCGTTTGGAATACCAGCCCAGAATACGGATTTGAATTAAAGCGCGGCCGTGTTGATTTAAGCGTTAACTTGCGATAGCACGGACCCAGAATCAGACCGCTGGACCAGTATCTGTTGTACGTCATAATTTTTTTTCCGATTTGTGTTCCAATGTACTGCTCTATTTACCACTAGATATTTTGACTGAAAATGATGATGGTGTTTATTTGATAATAATAAATAAATGTCTTTAAAATAACAACGACGTCATTAAATATATTAATTTACTTAATATTTTCTTCGGAATGTTTTTTGTATATTAGCGGGCTTATTGCCAAATGGCAATTTTTTCCAACAAACCAATAAAGCAAAAGTTTAATTTTTACAATTTAAGTTATGGAACATACTCGTATTCAATAGAAAATAAAGATTTGAAAACTAAAGAAATTTCAAAATGTAAAAAAACGTATTTGTTTATAAATTACCTTAAATCAAAACTATTACTCAATGGGAAAAAAAAAAGAGGAAAGAAAAAAGGAGGAGAGATTCAAGAAGAGAAAGAAGATGTTTCTTCAGACATGATTTAAACAGAGGTGATGAAGTCACATCTTTGATGGTGGATGGGAGATGATTCCATAGTCAAGCCGCATGGACGCGATATGAGTTAGAGAAGAAAGAGAAATTGTAGATGGGTGTTAAGAGAGTGCCTTGAGAATAAGAACGAAGAGGTAAACCACGAAATGATAAGCGTTGAAATTTTTCACGCAGGTGTATAGGAGCGTTAGGACTATGAAGTACATTGAACAGAAGTAAGAGGGAGTGATAGTCTCTCTTCTGTTAAATTTTGAGCCATTTCGGTTGCCGACGATAATCAGAAATGTGGTTATATTTTCAAAGACCAAAATTGTACCTTAAGGATGTATTCTGAAGTCGTATAAATCACATTACAAGCACGAAGAAAAGGGCTTTTCAATTTGTGGGTAATTGCCTTTCGTACCTTCATTTTCGAACAAGCGTTTATCATGATTAAACGTGATACTAACCAAAAATGCGTACAAAAATAAAAAATGCTTAAGTAATACATCATTATTTGTGAAAAACAAAACGCATATATCGTTTCATTCGTAAATTCAATCAAATTTATGTCAAAATAAATTGTTTTTTATGTGTATTTTTTAGTAACATACATTTTTTCAAATTTTGACATGGTAACAAGTTACACTTAAATAAATTTAAACCAATGAAATATGTTTATGTCATTTTAACATGAATGATTGCTTTATTATCGTGATTTATTTTATTGTTTCCAAATTTTTGAGGACACACAAAATTTATGCTTCATTGTCGTTGCGCCGGCAATATCTGTTAAGCGATTTTTCTGTTTTAACTCTCGTGTGACTGTGGTGTATTACTATTCTACATAGAATTCGACAACTCGTATATCTCTTTTATTTTACTACGATGTGAGTATGTCCAAATGTTTTAAGACAAGCTAAATTTCCTTGAAATTGACTAATTTAGAGAGCTGAAACCATTTTTATATGAGTGAGATTCATCCGGATGAACAATTTCACTTACAAGGCAAATCATGGAAGAAATATTCAAATTTGTATACTTCTTGAACCAGTTTGTTTAATCAACATAGTTTTTTTTTTGTCTTAATGTTTGCAGACATAATCCAATACACTAAATAGGTTTAACCGGATAAATCTCTCCCACAATAAAAAGGTTTAAGCTCCTTAACTTCAAAAAAGTCAACAGCTTCCCCACCACATCCCGCACACCGCATCTGAGGACATTAGTCTCCTTGGCGGTGCCCACATCACAAAAAATTTGCTCATTGTCGAACGAGAAAAGCTGCCTAAAGGAGCTCTTTAAAATCTGGTAGCCTTAGCATCTTTGTGCTGAAAAAAGGTAATACAGAAGTACATAATATGTACTCCATTGGATTGAGAAAACCAGGAAGTGAACTCTTCACTGATTGGGATTAAACTGATTGGACATGATCAATTCGCTGAAATGATTACAAAACTTTTTAAAGCCTTGAATTTTTTTTTGGAAGCCAGCAAATCTGTATATCTAACAGGACATATACCAGGGCCACGGATAGTAGCGAGAAGCTCCATTCAATAATCATAAAGAAGAGGAAAGGGACAAGATCACAGGATGTGTTCAGAAGATTGGTTAGGATATCCGCAGCAGCACAAAGAGGAGTCAACAATATTTAAACAAAAACGTCATCAGATGGAAGAGTTGAAAAAATGTGGATGTGTCAACATAGGCAGAATAGGGAAAATTACACATTATGTAATGTGGCCATGTAAACCAGCCAATGGCGGGTGATGTTTCCATATTCCCTTCTCAAAAATGTTTTCCATCTCTGTTGCAGCAAATTAAGATCCGTTTTATTTATTTAAATGATGAAGTTGTATTTTGTGTAATCTTCAAATGAGTATTTTTAATCAGATTTGGGAAATCAAATAAGTATACATATTATGCATTATAATACAATACTATCTGTCCTCACTTAACAAAGAATAAACGGATGAATTTGAAAGTGCCAATACCAGGATAAATCTTTTTTGCTGTATAAGAAGGAACACGAGAATAGAACTTATAACAAGCAAGACAGAGATGATACTGTTCTGTGGCCGGTATTTGTGTGTAAAAGACAAAAACAAATTTAGAAATTCGTTCTATCAGTCGGTTATTGGCAGCAAGTGGGAGTAACACGCTAGTTGTTATATATCGGCTTATTTATAATTTTGAATTTATTTTGATATAAAAAGGCTAATTTACGTTATAAATTTCATAAATTATTGCAAAGCAATTATATTTTTTTTCCAAATGCCTGAACTTCAGTATTTTATGTCTTTTGTTGAGGTAACACAATGTTACATCACCGCATGTAAAGGAATTTGTAGCGCAGTCTTTTGCTGTCACTAGAAATAATAAAATTAGAATTACAAAATTTTGTTTAAACGAAAAATTAGTTTACAATTTTTCGCAATCCCACTTTCATATACCGCCGGCACAACAACGACTAATATGTGTCTTGAATAGACATAACATAAATATTTATAAAACATCATTAGTCAATAATTTTCATTAAAAAAAAAAAGTTCGAAGCTATGAAAACGAGTTTATAATGAAATTATATTTTCGAAATTATCCAGCTGAAGACGCTTAAGTTGACTTTTATTATTATTAAAATTTTGAATTTATATCTGAATTGCTGATTATCCGAACCGCTTTCAGAATTTCATAAAAAAATAATCAAATTCGGAAACTTATGCGATTAGAAAAATAATGACTTGGCTGCCCGAAAAAGATGCTGACAGTCAAACAGCTTACTTTGACCGAGATATTCAGCAAGCAGTGACTTTCATTTATAATACGGTAGGTTCATACTGTGCAAATGTGCAGCTCTTGTAACTACGCTTAACATGGAAAAGTGTTGCCTTTTCCTTTAGGTTATTAAAAGCTCATTTTTCATTTTCAATCATTCATTTTTATTTTAAACATATACCATCGTCATCATTTCCTTTCTTACATTTACATTTTTTTTTTTTTTTACTTCCATACATAATGGTGGAAAGGGCACTGCATTGGTACATCATACGCAGCGTATCTTGATCATGAAGGTAAGGTGATCAGTCTCATGCTTTACGTACCAGTCTAGGGACTACGAAATATTCTAGTGTTAAATGGCCGTTATTAATAAATGTTTTACATCAACCGTATCGGGAATCGAACCCGAGGCCTCTTTCAACATACATACAGTTAGTAATTAATTAAAATAGACCGTCTATTCGGGAAAAATCCAATTAACCAGATTTTCGATTATCCGGATGGGACCCGGTACTAATTGATTTGGATAATCAAACGTAGTTATTCAGAAAGCAGCCAGCCATAGAAAAGTGAAGCTGAGGAAATACCACTTTTGTGAAAAGGGTGAATAATCGAATCTACATAAAAAAAAATTACTTTTGATAAATAATGAAAATAATTTCATTAATATTTTAATATTATTTACCTGAATCTTATTACCAATTTGACCAGTTTTAATGATTTTCACAGTCCCATAAGATTTTTTTAGTGCCGTGGGTGTTTTCTGCAAATTGAGAAATGCCGTTTTTGTAATTGACACTCTTTACAGAAGGTGATCAATACAGTTTTTTGTATGAAAGTGGCCTTGCTGTTTTTAACAAAAGATAGAATTGATCTAACTGCATCTAATAACACCAAAATATTTTTGAAATTGTGGACTGGCTGCTTCCTGCATAAATATGTTCAATTTGATTTCTACTGTACTTAATTTCGTGTGAATCGTAAGATATCAGAAAGTTTTTTCATGCAATTTTTTTTTTATAAAGGTCTTTTTTTCTGTCCTAAAAAGTAATATTTTATTTATTAATGCAATCATACAGTCTTTATATAAAACAAGGTACAAAAGAACAATTAAAACAAAGTAAGACCAATTAGAGATTTCACAATAATGAATGCAAGAGGAGATAGAAAACATAATTTTATTCTAAAAAAGTAAAAATAAAAATATTACATAAAAAGTTCATAAAAAAGAGAAGACATTGTAAAGCAATTCTTCTTTCCTCCCTCTCTCTCTGCTTCCATGAACATTTAAATTTAATTTAAAAAAATCAAAACCAACTATAAATTATTCGATGCAGGTAGTAGATGTAGGTAAGTATAAATTAAGAGTTGAAATCAAATGTTTAAAATTATAAGTAAAAGTTAAAATTAAAACGAAAAGTTTAAATTAAAAGTTAAAATTAAAATTAAAAAGTTGAAATTGAAAGACAAAATTAAAAATCAAATTAAATGTTAAAAGTCAAGCAGGAGATAAATTTAAAATGTCTTTAACTGATCTGATAAAAATATGGTATTTACAATGTAGTATGTCGATGTCACCAAAACTGTCATATAGTAGATTACGTAGCTGGTATTGGTTTTATTTCATAAAAATGTTACTAAATAATACAAGTCCTGCCGAGGACTTCGAATAAGGGGGCTCGTATAGTTTTCTCTGCCATGAATAATGCTCGAGTCACCGTTGCGTCCCTCACAATCTATGCAGGTTTATGGTTTATTATTTATGCTTCCAAATCCTGTCTGGAAAGTTCGAAAGTTTAGCTGTAGAGCTCGGAGCGGTACTGCAAATGCTGAAGAGCAGTTGAAAGAGAAAAATCAGAACTAAAACTTATTTATAAGGCGTTGGGAAGAAAATTCATTCATAAAAAGGGTTAACCGTCAGCAAATAATAAAAGTAATTTAACTACGGTACTGTAATTTGTTTTGCGTGTCACGTTAGTTTATTATTATCAATATTTTATTTTAAGTTTTTTTTTATATAAACATGATTTTACATACTCTTGATTTTTTATACTATTTTTAATTTTTTTTATGAATAAGTATTTAAAAATGATTGTTCGTATTAACATATTACAACAGAGATAAAGAACATTTAAGAGAAGGTAATATAGAAAAATTTGGACAAACTCAAAATATTGTTGATAAATCCACTTGGTCCATGAAGAAGTATAGAAATTGAAAAAATAACATTTTCAGGCGTTGCCTGGTATGTAAGTGAAATAATTAAATTAGATGAATCTCACCCGCATAAATTAAGGTTTCAGCTCTTTAACTTCACAAACATTAACAGATAAAAGAATATAGATGTTCAAATATGGGCAGAATGGTGAATGTTACACAGTGTGTAAAGTGGCCACTTAAACTAGCCATTGGCAGGTCATAAGCCCTGTAGATGCCTAGACTTCTTTGCTACCTTCTCTTAAATGTTCTTCACCTCTGTTGTAACATGTTAATGAACGAACTACTTTGAACGAAGTCACAAGTTCATATAAATCAACCAATGATTAGAGAGTCGTGAAAGATTTCCGGTTAACGGTAATTCAACGGACGAATCTGCAGATCCAACTGAGAAGAAGCGCAAGAGAACAATGAGTTGTTCATTATTCTCACGCAATAATTTCATCTATACGGAACTTTAAAAAATCACATCGCTGATAATACGATACATGAAAATAAAATTTAATCGTATGTTTTGTTTATTTGCTGAGTTATACTTACTCGTTGTAGCTAATTAAAATCATTTTTGTTATATTGAATGTAAGGTTATCAGTCTTACGCTTCAGATATTGATCCACGAAAGAGCTTCTGCATTTGGGTCCTTAGAACTACCTTGAGATGGTCATCTCACCATAACAGTAGTCTAATTGAACTTGGGATCATTGTTGCACGTCTTTTTATTTACAAACAATGCTTACATCCATACAGTAATTTGATTATTTTAAACATTGTTGTAGGTATTAGTTGTAGGTATTAGTACATATATGTAGGTATTTGTGCGGATGTTAGAGGACCGGCAAATGGCCGGTGTAGAGGAGCCAAATAGCCCGCGACAGTGGCATGCTTTTACTATATTTTTCCTTCACAACGTTATATTATATATTTGTACTTTGTCATACATTTTGTACATGTTTTCAACGGCCGTTAATAATTTAATAAATTAAATACAAATTACAACAGGAATGGAGAATACCTTAAATGAGGGAATATGGAATATTTACTTATTTAAGGTATTTTCCATCCGTGTTGTAATGTGTTAATCTTTATGACTCCCGATTGAGTGAAATCCAGTATTTTGTCTACAAACATTTGGACAAACTCAAATATTGTAAAAAAAATAACGTTTTCTTTGACCGTTATTAACTGTTTATTAAATTACATTAGTACAGACGTACCTTCCAATTTGAACTTAATTTAACAATGGTATTGTTATTTAATAATTCTTTTTTTATATTCAACTAAAATGATATAATTTCTCGGTTTCTTCAGTCAAATAATTATTTAAGTAAAGCCTTCAATTTTAAAATGATTTTAAATTTTCCAAACCTTAAAATACCGCTTTCAATGTTTTTTTTGCATTTAACAAAAAGCAATTAGTTCAGAAAAGAAAAAAAGATTCACCGCCTAATCCCAGCATAAAATATCATTAATGTCAGAGAAATTCTTTACATTTTTTTGCAAAAACATTCTACCCAAATAAATGAAAATACGGTGCCACGTAAGTCACGGTCTAAAAATATAAAAAAAATATTTAATTAATTTGTTTATTTTAAGGTATTCAGCTTTCGAGTTCAGTTTCTGATAAAATGGAAATAAAACGTTCATTTAAAAAAGCGTTTTTACACTGCAATATTTTAGTATCCTTAGACTAGAATATTAAGAGTAAGACCGTAAAAATGTATCGCTTAAACACATTTTTAGATAAACCATACGTTAGGTTCCAATTCAGAAACCGATGAAACATTGGTGATTAAGATCAAGTCATTTTTTTTTCTTCAGTTTTATGTGATTTATTCAACAAAAACTTTTATATAAATTATAAGTATATTTTAACAAATACAATTATTGAAAAGCAAATAATAAATAAGTTAATTTATAAATCCACCAAAAAAACATTCAAATAAATATAATATGGAATAATAAATCAGTAAAACTTTACATCTGAGACATTGTTTCATTTTATGAAGGTATTGGACATAAAACTGTTTTTTTTAAAGAGTCATTGACACGTTTATGCGGTCACGAGGAGATCCTAGCTGAATGCTCAAAGGAGGTTTTTTGTAATTTTAATAATTTAAAAACAAAAACATGTACGATTTTTGCTTTGAGAAATTTCTCTCTCGTGGCCCTAAGAATATTCAATGTCTTGGGTGAACATATTCCTACTATAACGAGTATATAAAAAGATATTGCAATGCGAGAAAAATGACAAATTTGAGTCGCAATCAACAATCATTGTTATCAAATCGAATCAACATAACATTGATAAAATTTATTTATTTAAGATGAACTATGTTTTCCGTGACACCGAGTTGGTCGGTAAAAAGTTGTAGCTAAAAACGTTTTGCAAGTGAAACAAATAATGTACAGAGCAACAACGCTGGTCTAAAAAATCCTTTAAGCTCTTTCTTCCATACACATGTGGGATAGGTACTTCCTGTTTAACGCAGATGGTTAATTTAATCCGGCAAAACCACATAATATATCTTGTACCAACCCTTACACTTTAGGGTTACGCCAGTTTCAAAGGATCAACTTTGTAATACAGTTGTATTATACGCGAAGAGCCTTGAAATGTCTGATTTCGTTTCATAAATCGATGTACATAAATATGTAAATGATTTGATTTGTACATGAACTTAAGATCATTGAGATATGGGAATGGATTCATACCGAAAAATAAAAATTGAATTGAACGTTTTAACTTCAGGTTAAAACCAATTTCAACAGAAAGAAAAAACCTTTTTTAGCTATTGAGTAAGTATTTTATCACAGGGCTTGTTTCTTGTTGTTGGCTAATTAAAATTACAAATTTACAAACTTTGTACCTTTCACCATTACGCCTACATTTGAACGAACATATTTTTTTAATTCCTTTGTTAATTTTAGAAATAGAAAAGTAAATTGAAACTGATAGGAAGACCTTCGGTCTTTAAAATGGTTTTGGAACATGTAGAGGAAGTGTTTTTACTGTTAATTTTTATAAAGTGAAACATTTGAAACTACTCTTGATGTGAGTGAGATTTAATCAAATTATATCACCTACTAAAAGGTAAATCTAAATTTATTTCTATGCTACTGTAACTCAGGAAAGTACGTTTTAACTTACCTTTGGAAAAATATGTATTTAATGTTAAAAATATATTTTATGTTCGTGATAAAAAAAAAATGTATTTACAGCTATCTTTAAAACAAAAAATGTATACGTCTAATGGGCTTTTACATTTATTGGCAATATATTTAAGTGCAACAGTGTGACATTTATATATAAATAAAGTTCAAAGTATGAGTAACATAAGGACTTTAAGTGTCATATTCCCTATAACTCGTCGTCTTATCTGGTTGGTGACGGTTCCTTTGCCTATCTTGGGATCCGGGACCATGTATACAGTTCTAGATATATACTACTTGAAGTTATATATCCATCCCTACCTCCGCATTTGTCTAAAAGGTTATAATTTGGCTAATTTCAGTTTGCCAAGCACAATCCTTTGGTCCCAGGTTGGTGTATGGGAACACTAGCATTGATGAACTCGTCAATTAAGTTCAAAAATAATAATGTAAAAGTTGTATTGCAAGAACTTCTCAGAACATCAAATTGAACACAAACATTTAATTCCCAAAATTTACTGTTTAATAAGTGTATTTGAACAAGGAGTTATGATGGAAATGATAAGTAATGATAAGTATTTTAATAATACGTAGTTGTGTGCTAATGTTATCCTTTATCGGCAATAATAATGTTATAATTGTTATGCATAATTTAAATCAACCTAGGAATTTCAACTATTTGACTAGCGTGTAGAACCTTAGAAGAAACGGGACTGAAGATACCTTGGTCACAGGGTATTATATTTCGCGTCGAGGAAAGTAGAGTAGTGATGGCTCACGACGGATAATCTTCGAGGGGAGAGTAAATGTATGGAGTCATCTTGAAAAGTGATTATTTACTTCGAGTATATATACGCACGAGGACTATGCACCTTTAACACGTA